>NW_027499238.1:0-44956 GCF_021521415.1 Bidens hawaiensis
AAGGCTCAGGATACCAGAGGCCTAGCCACGATCTCGGTAACAGTTTATTTAATGCAAATTTATACACTAACCGTAGATCTGTGCAGGATAGAGGGGATATCCCCCGAGATAGCCAGGGAATTGCAGAAAATGAATGATATGATTTCCAATATCCGCGGGAATAATCCGTCCCATAGCTGAAGTTCCGCAGGCAGCCACAGGTTATCCAGGTTCACTTGGCCTATATGCGAACGTGGAGATCCCCAAGAAGTTCCAGACGCCCAACATGAAGTTGTACGATGGCACTACGGATCTTGAGGAACACATAGCTCAGTACAGAGAAAGGATGGAGATCAACCCCATCCCCATTGACATCAAAGAAGCTTGCCTATGCAAGGGATTCGGTTCAACATTAACGGGACCCGGCCCTCAAATGGTTATTGAGTATTCCTTCCAACACTATTACTTCATTTGCTCATTTGATTAACTTATTCAATAATTAATTTTCTTGTAGTAGATCTTTTGAGAAAATGAAAGGTGATTTATATAGAATTGTTCAGCATAATAATGAATCCTTAAGGGATTACATAACTAGATTTAGTAGGGAAGCTTTGGAAATCCCCAACCTTGACATGGCGCCTGCTGTTGAAGCTTTCAAGATGGGCTTGAAGAAGGATTCTCCTTTCTATGACGACCTTGTCATGACTCCATGCAGGAATCTTGATGAAGTCAGGAACAGGGCATTAAGATATATTCGGCTAGAGAATGACAAGAAGGCTCATGGAAATCTGGTTGTCCCAAAGTATGAGTCTACCAACAGGAAGTCAAACTCTCCACAGAAATTCTCTAGGCTCAAACCTTATTCCAAACAAGATACTTCCAGGATAACGTCGTGGAAAAAGACGAAGATGATGAGGAGTATCCTAAAATCTCCGAATATTGTTTTAACATTGATATTGGTGGTGTGATATTTACCATGCAGGATTTAGGTGACAAGGCTAGATGGCCCAAGAAAAATGAAAAGTCCAAATCCAGCAAAGACAAGTCCAAATGGTGTGCATTCCATGAAGACTTTGGCCATCGCACCGAAGATTGTATAGCACTTTGAAAGGAAATAGGATACCTTCTCAGCAAAGGATACTCGAAGGAACTGTTTGGAAGAAACAAGAAAAAAAGTAAGGATCCTGTCAAGATACCTGAAAGGGCACCTTCCCCACTACCCGGGCTAAGGTTGTATCCTTTATCTCGGGAGGATCTGACATCTGTGGAACCTCATATTCAGCGGCCAAGAAGCGCTCCAAAGAAAAGAAGATGGATAACGGAAAAAGACCTCTCCGAACTTCCACGTTAACAACTCAAATAATCAAATCCTTCGACGACGGGGATAGATGTGATCTTGTGATCCCAACCATGATGGTTTGGTAATTACTTTATGTATAGCTAACTGTTTTGTGCGCATGATACTCGTTGATGGGGGAAGCTCCGTGAACATCATATAACTAGATGCCTTGAAGAAAATGGATATTCCTGATACGGCGATTATCCCGAGATCCTCAGTCCTCGTGGGATTTAGTGGGGAGACCAAGAATACCCTGGGAGATATCAAACTTCCAGTGTACATAGAGGGAGTAAACTCTCTACAAAAATTTTGTATTATTGACTCATTGTCTTGTTGTAATGTGATATTAGGCAGGCCATGGATTCATGACATGAAGGCAGTACCCTCAACATACCATCAGTGTATAAAACTTCCAAGTCCTTGGGGGGTTATTAAGATTGAAAGCGATCAACAGGACTCCAAAGACTGCTATGCATCATCAATGAAGTCGGCTACAAAGCCTACTCCAGCATAGCAAATACAGAAGCAACCAGGGGAGGTCCTACAAGCTAGGGCCCAAGATGTGAAGGAAGTATCTTGGGATCCTCAGGATATCGAGATCAAAGTTTTGTTAGGGTCGGGTATGCCTGAGGATATCGAACAAGGACTGATATCCTTCTTAAAGAAAAGAGCTTCTACCTTCGCCTAGAAACATGAAGATATTACAGGTATTTCTAAATCCATAATTACTTATAAACTTGGTATAGATAAATCTTTCAGGACGGTGCATCAAAAGCGAAGGAAGTTTGCTCCTGAGAGAAACATTATCATACAAGAAGAAGTGCAGAAGCTGCTCGAGACCAAAATGATAATAGAGGTCCACTATCCTGGATGGTTGGACAATCTAGTTGTAGTCCAGAAGAAGAATGAAAAGTGGAGAGTGTGTGTGGACTTCACAGACCTAAATAAGGCATGTCCAAAAGACCCATTTCCTAAATAAGGAGAGTGTGTGTGGATGCAACTGCTGGTCATGAACTACTAACCGTCATGGATGCATCCTCAGGATTTCAACAAATTCAAATGGAGCCTTCAGATCAAGAAGACACAGCCTTCACGACTCCCACGGGTATATACTGTTATTTTTCAATGCCTTTTGGACTAAAGAATGTAGGTGCAACATACTAGAGGCTGGTCAACATGATGTCAAAGACCAACTGGGGACACGATGGAAGTCTACACAGACGACATGCTGGTAAAGTCAAGGAGGGCTGAGGATCATCTCAAAGACTTGGAAACAACATTTGACATCTTGGATGAGTACAACATGAAGTTGAATCCTGCTAAGTGTCATTTTGGAGTCAAAGCAGGAAAGTTCCTTGGGTGCATGATCACCAAAAGAGGAATAGAGGCAAGCCCTAAGCAGATCAAGGCTATCCTAGATATCAAATCGCCAAGGAACGTCAAACATGTCCAAAGATTGACCGGAAGAATTGCAGCTCTCAACAGATTCATCTCAAAATCTTCAGAGAAGTGTAAAGACTTCTATGATATCATTAGGAAGAATCAAAAGTTTGAATGGGGAGAGAAGCAAGAAAGGGCGTTGGTATCTCTGAAGGAATATTCATCCTCAGCACCACTCTACTGAAGCCAGTTGATGGTGAACCATTATCCTTGTACTTAGCCATTTCGGGGAATGCAATAAGTGTCATCTTAGTCAAAGATCTATGAAGGTCAACAACATCCGATATATTATGTAAGTAAAAGTCTACTAGATGTTGAATCCAGGTATTCTTATATTGAAAAATTAATTTTAGCACTTATAATGGCTTCTACTAAATTAAGACATTACTTTAAAATCATGCTATTAATGTAAAAACTAACTATCTTGTTAAAGCTGTTTTGAGAAAGACATAAATGTCAGGTAGGATAGCAAAGTGGGCTGTAAAACTTAGTGCATACGATATTGTGTATGAACCAAGGATAGCCATCAAATCTTAGGCGTTTGCCGACTTTGTGGCTGATTTTAGCCAGGATGTACTTGTAGAAGTAGAAAAAGAAGTTCAACAGTTGGAGGTCAAGGAGAGTTAGACCTTGCATACTGATGGTGCCTCCAACATAAGAGGAACACGTCTAGGTATCTTACTAAAATCGCCACAGGGGACATTATACCTCTATCTATATCTTGTGAATTTCAGGCTACTAATAATGAGGCTGAATATGAGGCCCAAATAGCTGGTTTACAATTAACTAAGGATATGAAGGTCGGGTATCTTCAAGTTTATGTTGATTCATTATTATTAGCTAACCATTTTAATGACTCTTATGCAGTAAATGCAGAAAACTTAGCAAAATATTTAGAAATAGTTAAGCAATTAGCTATGTTTTTCGAAACATTTGATATAGTACAGGTACCAAGAGAAGAGAACGCTGAAGCAGATGCCTTAGAAAATTTAGCATCAGCTCCAAGATACAAAATGATATCAAGATACCCATCATTCATATCCTGGCTCCAGCAACAAAAGAGAACCACGAAGTCATGGAGACTTCAAAACCTGAAGACGATCCAGTATCCTTGACCCGACCCATAATACGGTATCTTCAGGATAACGAGATCCCAGAATTAGAAAATCCCCGAGCCTTTCGAATGAAGGTAACCCAGTATATTATCCTAAATAATGTTTTGTATAGAAAGTCACTTGCTGGTCCATACTTGAGGTTGCTTGGAACACCATGAAGCACAAGAAGTTCTCAAAGACATACATGAAGGCTATTGCGGAAAACCACATTGGGGGCAGAGCCTTAGTATCCAAGATACTGAGGACAGGTTACTTCTGGCCAACAATGAAGAAGGATGCAATGAATTTCTCCAGGAAGTGTGATGCTTGTCAAAGACACAACAACATTTTGCATCAACCAGCTGAACCACTACATCCTATTATATCCCCGTGGCCATTTATGAAATAGGGAATGGATATTGTGGGAAAGCTGCACGAGGCTCCTGGTGGAAAAGTCTTTATGCTTGCCATGACAGACTACTTCTCCAAATGGATCGAAGCTGAGGCGTTTGTCCAAGTTAAAAAGAAGGATGTGATCTCATTTATCAAACGCAATATCCTGACAAGATTTGGTATCCCGGCAGAGATCATTTGTGATAAACTGGTAATGGGTCACAGTTCATTGGAAGCAGAACAACCAACTTTTGTGAAAGTTGGGGAATCAAGATGATAACTTCAACACCAGTACACCCTCAAGCCAATGGTCAAGCAGAGTCAAGTAACAAGATCATCATCAACAATTTGAAGATAAATTGGGCTGAAGAACTACCATTTGTTCTTTGGGCTGATAGAACCACTTCAAAAAATGCAACGGGTCAAATACCTTTCTCTTTGGTGTTTGAGGCCGAAGCTGTTATCCCTACAGAGATGGTGATCCCCACAGCAAAACCAGCATCCAAGATACTGAATCCATCAACCAAAGCCTCACTGAAGACCTTGACACTATTGATAAACTCAGAGACCTTGCCAAAATCAGAATGGCAGCTTATCAACAAAGAATAGCCAAGTCCTACAACAAAAAACATCCGAATTCGAAGATTCCAAGTAGGAGATACGGTGTTAAGAAAGGCATTCCAGAATACCACTAACCCAGCAGATGGAAAGCTAGCTCCAAAGTGGGAAGGTCCTTACTTGATCGACGCAGAAGCAGGCAAAGGGGCTTACAAGTTGGTTACTATGGAGGGTGTTCCTTTACCAAGAGCTTGGAACGCTATTCATCTCAAGGCATATTTTTGTTAATATCATTAACTGGTATGTTCATATCCTCAATATCTTAGGATAAAGGTATGTTCCCTAATCAACTTTTACATTGTTTCACATTTAAAGTTTATTATCTCTTTATCAAGTTTACTGACTTAAGCATCGGAGGGTTTTGCAGTTATCCTAAGGATGTGTTATCTTGAAAAACAGTTAGAGGCTGATCACCTCCCACACGAATAAGATATCCTTGATATCTTCTAAGGTTTAAAGGTCTTTACCTTTCTAACGAATTGGGTAACACCACGCCTAGAGCGCACGATGTTCGACTATAGTTCG
Organism: Bidens hawaiensis; assembly: GCF_021521415.1. Taxonomy (NCBI): domain Eukaryota; kingdom Viridiplantae; phylum Streptophyta; class Magnoliopsida; order Asterales; family Asteraceae; genus Bidens; species Bidens hawaiensis. The sequence continues at coordinate 5,389 of NW_027499238.1, forward strand.
AGGTAGCTGGACCAGACCAGCTGATAATCCGGTTATTGTTGGCTATAGATCGGATCCTTAAGATAAGTGGCAGACGTGTCACACATACGTACTAAGGTTTATAAGATTTTCATGTTATCTAAGGTTTCAGCATTTTCATGTCGCTCACGTTTGGGAATTTCCCCAGTTTTTTCTAAGGTTTGGACATTTTCATGTCTCTAAAGTAGGCCTTGTCGCTAGTAAATGGGCTTTACCGCCAGTAAACGGGCTCTATCGCTAGTGAATGGGCTTTATCGCCAGAATAGTCTGACTTTGTTTTGACAGATCGGAAATCGGCCAGGTCCGCTGAGTGTTGAAGTATTAATAAGTTGTTCTTAACTTAGAAAATTCCAAAAGTATGGTACATAAAAAGATCAACAGTTGGGGACATCATATGTAAGCTTGTTAAGTTTATAAGTGTTCTCTACAAATGTACTCTTTACACTTAGTCTTTTTACATGTGTTGTCTTTCAAGACGTAATCTTTTGGTTTAATTGCAACAATTCACATTTGCACAAGACTTAAGTACATATTGTCCTTAAAGATGACTAATTTTAAATACATAATAAGATTTCAAAACATATTTTCTAGAAATATTTTCTGAAGTATGGTTAGTTTAAGAGGTATGTTCAGGATAACCTTATCCTCGAGATATTTTATTTCAAAAACTTAAGAATATTTCATAAACATGCTCTAATCAAAATATAATTAGACAAGTTATCTACATTAACACACAAATAAGACACAATGTAAAATCAAAAGACTATGTCATTACTAATATTAAGTGCAGGAAATTAGAAAGGCAATACCTGGGCTTCGTTCTTAACAAACTGAAGACCCTTCCACCCAGGCAATACCAGAGGTTCAAAAGCCAGGATAACACGGGCTTCGTCTTGAAAATCAAGATCCCTCACCCGCGTATCCTATTATCCTAAGCATAAAATTGTTTCAAGACAGGAAATTAAAAATGTTCAGAAACCACAAACAAGCCAACACCAAATCATCACAAATACATAAACCTTAAAAAATTAGGCTCAAGCCTTTTCTTTACCACCATCATCGCCCAATGGTTCACCACCACCAGCCTCCTTCGCACCATCACCAATCACCACCGCACCAGCAGCCACATTCACAGCATCATCTGCTACCTTTTCCACTTCACTCGGACACGCTTCTTCCACATTTTCCTCAATCAACTCGGCCAGCACCTTCTTCCAAGAAGTTACGTCCCAAAAAGGAATATCAAGACCAGCATCTTGGGCCTCCTGTGCCATGCGAAGACGGGATTGGAAAATGGAAATGGCAGCTGACCTCTTTGCCCCCTCTATAACCTCTTGGATCTTCATCAAACAATCTGCTCCTTGATGAACAAGCTTCTTTTTGGCCAGCGCAAGCTCTTGCTTCAGGTCCTCATTCTCCTTAGACTTCTTGTTAAGAAGATTGGTCTTAACGGTTCCAATCTTCAGCATTTCAGCAATACGGGTATTGGCATCAAGGAATTCATGGTGAAGATCGTTGAACTTAGAGGATAGCAAGCCCTAATCCCTGTTCAAAATAAGAGGACGTACCTGATTATCCTCAGTATACATTATCTTTAAGATTTCAAGATATGATAAGAAGACATACCTGATTGAACTCAAGGTCGCACGTCGGAGAGGAGTCAGAGGTTTCCAGGGTCTTTCTCTTTTTGGAACCCTTGGCTCGACTGCTTTCGGGTTTTGGCTGAGGAACGGGAGCGGCTTCCTTCTTCTTGGTATTGCGTGTGGACACCATACTATCGATATCGTCAAGAACGAAAACTGGAGCAGATTTACCTACGAAAATACAGGTTAGTATCTCTAATCCTTAGATTTTACAACTAATATGTCGATATTTCTTACCAGACATAGCGGAGCCCGCTGACTGTGATGGTTCTTGGAGGCTTGACTGGAAGTGAAAGGTTCTTTCCTCCTTGTCAATAAGATAGAACGAATTCAGTTTGCTCTCAGTATCTCTACCAGGGGGAGCGATTTCGAAGAACTTCAAAGCTGCAAAGAAAACAAAAGAAAGCATATCAGTTACAGGCATATCAGCATACGACTTCAAGATAACGTATCCTACTTTTGGAAACCCAGAGATACGGAAGAGTTTCAGAGTGAGGGAGGGAATCTCTCCTAACAAAAAAGAATTGTTTCTTCCATTGGTCGTTGTTTTGGGTGTTTCTCAAAACGAGTGGGGTTCGGTCAGATTTGGTTTTGAGAAGGTATCTTGAAGAACCGTGACTACGGAGGTCATAGACAAAGGCAAGCTCAGGGAGAGTAAAGTCAAGGGCATGGTCAATGATCAACCTTTCTAACAGATAGAGTTCTCCAAAACATGGGCACGGTTTGGATAAAATTCAATCCAGTCCTATTGAAAAACTCAGTGGTGAAAGGAGGAAAAGGGTAAGAAAAGCTGACTTTAAACGGCAAGTATGGAAAGCAGATCCAGGTTTTGGAAACGAGATTGGATGAAATGGCAGGATAGAAGGGCCTAAAAATAGTTCCCGGAGGAAAAACAGCCCGAGACTGTAGATTCATAATGTCAGTGTTGTTAAAGGTGCATATTTCACTCGCGGGGCTTTCAAGAAGATTTTGTGACACAAAATCCTCAATGCCGGAAGAGTGAAGCTTTGGGCTCATGACTCTAAAAGAGGAAAATTAGAGAAGTCAAGAAAGTTACCAGAGAAGATGACCGGATGATATATGAATTATTTATCTTGGATAAATATAGATATCCAAGGGTCTGACTTGGTCACAGATGATTGACACGTGCGGCCGATCCATCACATGCAGGGTTCAAATTTCAAAAATTTACAGCTATAATCCATATCAACAGCCGTTAATTTTAGGGACAATTGTTAGGGCTCGGATTTTCAGTATCCTAGGGCAAGCAATATGTTCAGGATAACCCAAAGATATGGTATTCTCCAAGGTAACAGGTATCCTAAATATATTGTATAATTAACAAATTTTTCGCTGTTCTTCCTTGTTTACCAGGTCAAGGGACGTTACCACGATTTCCTAAAGACTCGGACTTGCAGTTGGATTACTTCAAATAAAACATGTTCAAAAAGGAAATGTGGAAATCAAACGGCTAATTGGAAGGAGTCAATTATCTCTGGAAAAATAGGAATTATTGTTAGCTAATTATTTGTATAAATAGAGCTCACTTGGATTATAACACACACATTATCACTCGAGACTTAGTAGTACTCGCACTCTGTAATCACGATCCAGATTGAGCTCCACTACTTGTAACTGATTTTTATTATTAATAAACTGGTGGTGATAGTTTTCACCGCCCGGGGTTTTTTTTCTTGTTATCCTCAGGATAACCGGTTTTTACCTTGCAACAAATCTTTGTGTTCTAGCATTTTTCCATTCATTCCAAGCAAGCACCAAGTCCCAATTACTAATTTGGTTACGAAATCACATTTGCTAATTTTTGACCAAAACAGTATAAAAGTAATAGTACACATTTTCTCTCTCCACATGCAAGTCGCACGTTAATCCCCCCATCATTTTAAAAACGTTTATAACTTTTTCATATGATATTTTAAAAAAATAAAAACTCGCCATAATAGCAAGCGTTCTTCTAAACTTTAATATGGGTATGATTTCGTTATGTAAAAATTAAAACAAAAATTACGTCATTGCGTCTTTTTGTTTACCATTGTGTCTTTCCTCGTCATTGTTTATTTTTGTTTGTCATTGTGTTTTTTTCGTCGTTGTGTCTTTCAACTCATCATTGTGTTTTTGTTTAAATACCAATAACACCGTTGTGTAATAATAATATGTAACTATAATGAAAAATACCAACAAATTATCTAATACATAAAACACAATGATTAATACATATTACACAATAACCTGAAACGTAATACACAATGATGAATACATATAATACAATGACCTGGAACATAAGACACAATGGTGAATACACATAACACAATGACCTGAAACGTAAAACACAATGGAAACTACATATTACACAATGACTTGAAGTAATACACAATGAGCATAATACTATTTTTCTTAAATTAAGTGAATGCCACATATTAGTTCTGAATAAAAGACAATGAGCGTATTACACAATGACTAAAACACAATGATAAGTAGAAAGACAAATGTTGAGCACAAAGGCACAATGACGAACAAAATGACACAATGATGTAATATTTGTTTTAATTTTTATCTTTAATATGAGTATCAATTGAAAAACACAATGACCAAATCTATAACACAATGTATAGAAAAACTCACTTAAAAACACAATGAACAACCAAATAACACAATGTAAAAAAAACGCAGTGTTTTATTTTTATTTTTATTTTTATATAACAATAAGATATTCATATTAAAGATAAAAAATGATTTTTACTATGGTGAAATTTTAAAAAAATGTCGTATGAAAAAGTTATGGACATTCTAAAATAATAGGAGAATTGACATGTGCGTTGCATGTGGAGAGAAAAAGTAATCATAGATGAGTTATTATCTTAATTCTTATCAATTTTTTTTTAAATTATTTTCCACCATCCAAATCTAATATCAGAATTAGATTCATTCTCATTCTTCTTATTTTTGTTGTAATTTGTATTTTAACCTTACCCTTAAATACATACCATATAATACTAATATTACATCACATTTTTCCATCACACTCACTTCATCTCTAAATTTATGACACGCTTTTTTCACGTCCATAAGCAATTAGTTTAAAAAATAAAAAAAAAAACAAATAAACAAAAATATCATATGTTTTGGGTAAAAATCAATAAGAGTAATTTCGTAACCAAATTAGTAAGTGAGATTAGGTGCTTGTTTAAAATAAATGTAAATGCAATGACACAAAGATTTGTTGCGAGGAAAAAGTCTGTTATCCTGATGATAGCAAGTAAAAAACCCCGGACGGTGAAAACTATCACCACCGATTTATTAAATAATGAAAAGGTTACAATTGTTGGAGCTATCGATATGGACTGTGTTACAGTGATTGAATGCTGCTAAGTATTGAGCGTAAGTGTTGTGTGTGTTTTTAGTCCAGTTATCGACTCAATTTATACAAGAAATAAACTAACAATATCTCCTAAAAATCAGGAAAACATAGACTAAATCAAATGTAGTCGTTATTTTCCATGATGCATGTTGCTTAAGTGGTTGTTGAGAGTAGACCAAGTCTCGGGAAGACGTGTAGAACGTTACTTGACCTGTTAATCATTAAAGAATGGAGATTGAATTGTTAGTATGACAATATATTAAGGATACCTGTCGTTTTGAAGAATACCGCATCCTGAAGTTATCCAGAATACATCACAATTTAAAATACCAAAAATCCAATGTATAACATCATATAAAATTTAAAATGGAATATCAATTATAGTACTACAAATCTATTCTAAAGAAACAACCTTCTCTGTTTTTGTTTGACTAACCATGTGAATCAATGATTGACCATATCATTTCATCTTGAAAACTCATCATAAGGGTGCGTTTGGTTCGTGGATTCTAATGGAATTGGAATTGGAATTGGAATTTGAATGGGAAATGGAATTTGAATTGGAATTTGATGAATTCCATTGAAAATCCTTATCTTGTTTGGTTATACATTTGTTAAAGGAATTGGAATGTAAAGACACCTAAAGAGACAAAATTACCCTTTCAAACTATCAAATATAACTAATCCTGCCCATTTGATTTGAATATCAGACTCCCTCTTTTTCTTTGAAGCTGCAGACCACCACCGCCGGTCACAATCGACACCACCACCACTGCTCCTCTGTTACTCACCATCGTCGGTCGGCACCGTCAACTACCATCTCCGACCACCGCTAGCAATCAAAACTGTCGAAAAAAAAGGGATGCGTTGATTTAAACATGGCCGAAAAAGGTGGGTCTAGATCCGGCCGGAAAACGCACGCTTACATCTATCCGGAAAACGCGTTGATTAACCGTTGTTTCCGGCTCGGAAAAACATGATTCAAATCTCGTCGGAATTGCATTGGTGATGGTCGGAAAAAATGGTGGTGCCGGAATAAAATGTTGGTGGCCGGAAAAAATGGCGGTGGTAGTTGATGAATATGTTGGTGAATGTGTTGCTATTTGCTAGGGTTAATTGAGTAAATTATGAACATTCCTTTGAAATCCTTTGATATATGTAAGGAATCTAAATTCCATTACATGATGGATTTGATTGGAAATGAAATCCAATTCCAATTCCTTCTCATGCCCAGCCAAACAAGCCAAACAATGGAATTCTAATTCCAATTCCCTTAAAATCCTTTGAAATCCTCCAACCAAACAAGCCTAAGAGAAAACCATTATCTCCAACCTAAAACCTCTACTATTTTTTTTTTTTTGTCACATATGAGATCACTTGAACTCGATACCACTCAGTTTTTAAATGAAATTTTTAGTTGTCTTACATTAACCGCTTAAGCTAGGGATTATTGGAATAACATTCCCTATTAAAGCAAATTAATATAAAGGTAATTTTAAAAATATATAAATATAAATTCTATTAATTTATATATATACAATTATGAAACTTGTATGCAAATTAGGTTGTACTTTGTGCTTTGTTAAGTGTACCTTTTAATTTGAAATCAATCAATAATAAAATATTATTTTATATGTTGATCAAGTGGCACACGAGAATTATACACATATAATTAGGGATGAGATCGGTACCGTACTGGTGCTGGTATCGAAAATTTCGATCCCGAAAATCATAAATTCTTGGTACCGGTACCGAAATATTCATACCGGTACCGGTACGGTACATGTATTGAAGGTAAAAATTCGAAATACACCGTACCGATCCCGAAACTCAAAACTTTAGTACCGATGTACCAAATCAGTACTGATTTCGGTACCGGTACCGATTACCGATACCGAATTTGCTCATCCTTACATACAATTCAAATAAATTTACTGTTCTATTTTTGTTTTATTAAGTTGTTTAAATATTGTAGTATTTATTTAAGATTAGTAGTTATAAAGTTTTGGAGTAAATTGTGTGGTTAAGATGCTATTATTTGTGTGTTTCAATATTTTTACTCATATTTTTCTCGTTTAATGGTCTAGTCGTAACACGCATATCCTAAATCGACAAATTGAACTGTGTGCGCAAATTAGGTTGGACTTTATGCTTTGTGACCTGTACCTTTTAGTTTGAAATCAATAGTTGCACACGAGAATTATACACATACAATTCAAATAAATTTACTATTTTATTTTTGTTTCATTAAGTTGTTTAAATATTACACATACAATTCAAATAAACTTACTATTTTATTTTTGTTTTATTTAATTGTTTAAATATTATAATATTTATTTAAGATTGGTAGTTGTTTAATGTTTTGGTGTAAATTCTGTGGTTACATACTGCAACGTGTGTGATTTAACGTTTTTACTTATATTTTTCCGGTTTAATGGTCTTGTCGTAACACGCAGATCCTAAGTTGACATAGTTATTGTTTTCTATGTTTTACATTTCGGTCTAAATTTTGCATCTATATTTCGTTTTGGTGTTCTTAATGGCAGTGTTTTAAAAACCGGTTCAAAACCGATCGGTTGAGCCGGTTAAACCGGATTACGCACAACAGGCCGGTATTTTGAGTCCGGTATTTTTGACCGGTTTGCTAGAACATCGTATCGGCTGTTTTTTCTAAAATACTGGTTTTATGTCAAGAAATTTTTGAAAGTTTTGGCCCGTATTTTATAAAAATTACTTTTAACCTAACAATTAATATTCAAACGTGTAAACTTTAGGACCTTTTTTTTTATATTGAGTGTTTTTGTATTATTTTTTTAATATGGATTAACTTTTGAATTATTTTTTGTTATAAAATCATTTACTTTTGGGTTATTTTTGGAATTAAAGTTGTATTTATAGAAAATGATAAGATAAACTGTAACCGGTTGAACCTCCGGTTATACCGTTTTTAGCCCAACCCGATACGAGTAAAAACCCGATTTTTACAACATTGCTTAATAGCTCACAAAGTTACTAGCCACGGGATGGGGATGGGGATGGGGATGGGGATGGGAACCAAAGGCGATGGTGGATTAGTGGTGACTTCATATTTTTAAGTGGAGTGAATGTGTAATTCATATTTCATTAGTTTTGTTTCTCTTTTTTTTTTCTAGAACCATATAGCTAATAAATGTATATTTGAAACTAAAAAAATAATTTTAAGTCGAAGTATAACCAATGATTATTCTTACAAAATATAAATTGGAAATCTATATGATAGGTCAACTAAATTTTAATATTTTCATTTTCTACTAAATTGGTTCAAATTCAAATTCTATAACAACTCACCGAGCTAAATTTTAATATTTTCATTTTCTACACCAAGGTATTCATTCCGGGCATCTATCAACTTCGTGTCGGGTAGCATTAGGTACCCAAAAAAGGGGACCTCGTGGAAACTTTTTTTTGGGTCTGCTACTATAACAACTCACCGAGCTTCCTTTAAATGTTCGGTACAAAAGGCAGGATGGTGTTCTTACTGCTATCGACATGTCAACTTATCCTATCCCAATGACGTATCGCTTCCATTTCACCTACCTTAAAGATTTACCATTTCATTTTGATTAAATTTATGACTCATTATTATTATATATATACTAATCAAGAGGTTTGGCAATGCACCCACGTGATTGGTTCACGTGGCCTCACGTGGTTGGTTGGCTTTTTTTATTTGTTTTTTTTTTTATTTTTTATATTCGTGTCGGTTTTGCGACCGTAAAATGCGGGGTTGTTTATACCGTTGACGCCATCAAATGATTCTGATCAAATTCGTGTCAGTTCAAGGTCGCAACCTAAGGTTTTTTTTGGCCGCGAGTTTTTTTTTTTGTCCATCGATTCTGGATGAATTCGCGTTAGGTCATGGCCATAGCGTGTGTATATTTTTGGTTTACGCCACGGTCTTTTTCATTTAAATATATTAATTTGTTGTATTTTGAGCGTGAACAAATTAACTTATTGTTTTCATTTCGATATCGTAACTTGATACCAATCGAATTTCTGTCGGTCCACCACCACAATACATGCATTTAGTGTAGGGTTTAGTGTCAATAATGTCGATTCCGACCGAATTCGTGTTAGTTAGCAAACGCAACTCGTGAGTTTTTGTTCACTTTTTTTTGTCCCTCGATTCCAGAACCAAGAAATTTGTATTAGTTCGCAACTACAATGCGCGTGTTTTTTTTGTTCGTCGCATTTTTTATATTTTTAATATGTTAAGTTGTTGTATTTAGGTGTGGACGAATTTATGTTTTGCTTTATTTTCGATCTCATAACCGGATACCAACCAAAGTGTCAACGATTTGTAACCGCAACGCACGTTTTGTTATGTTATTCTGTTATATTTTTGCATTAACGAAGTTTTTTTTTTGGGTGGGGGGGGGTTATTCTTGGTTACGTAACCCGGAACTGATCGAATTCACCTCAAATCGTAGACGCATCACACGATTTGATAAGCTGTACAAGTACGACTATTAATAACATCAACCCGGCTCAACGCATGGGAATCTTCCTAGCTAACTCTTTATACGACAAAGAACAACTCATCTAAAGAAAGATATAATAAAAATGGCACGTGTATATATAATGAAGTGTAATAATCACCTCTACCTTTGAATCGTATCAGTGTTTGATAATACTACTTGTTGTGGAGGATGTGGAGGCGCAATTGGCCACTTCACCCAGCCAAGCCACAACACCCTCCGGCGTCATCACCCCCCCTCCCCCAAAAGGGGCCCTATCTCCAACGCTATCAAGATAACGCCCATGACAGCTCAGGTCCACCCCCACTAACAACCAATCATAATTTTTTTTTAAAAAAGTATGGTTAAACTTAGTTAACCGTACGTTTGTTAAATGATGAGCTAGTTAAACCCTACTGTCTACGTGGCAGTAACACAACACTGATATGACAATATAACTAGCTTTTGCTAGTTAAACCTAGCACACATAACACACAGCTTAAAGCTAATATTTTATTCTACAATTGTGATGTAAACGTTTTAAATAGGTTGCATAACCATTACATCAAATATAAACACACCATCGCTATCTATAAATAATAATCACATGATTTCAATACCATGAAGTCATTAAAATTTTATGGTTTTTATACCATAATAGTAGCCTATGTTTTTTAAGAAATAAGTAGGTTAATTACCTCAAATTGTATCCATCAAGATAATACATACTTAAATGCCATAACAAAAGCTAAAAATCTAATTGTAAGCATCTAAAGGAATTTTATAAGACTTTGCCAAGTTATATAATAGGTGTTAGTGTCTTACCAATTATATCCTATCAAATTTCTATCCTCAAATTTTTATTTAAGCACAAGAACCTATTATCAAAAAAACTCTCGGTATAACACTGGTAATAACTAGGATTATCTTTTTTAAGCATAAGAGCCCATTATGTGAAAACACCTACCAAAACACTAGCACTTATCAAAACACTGCTAACACATTGCACAATAGTGAAAATAACTAAGACGGTGAAAAAAAGTTAACCCTTAAGAGAGGGTCATGCTCCAAGAAATAAAGACAAAAAGTGATCAACAAAACTAAACTTCAATTCATTTTTCTGCTTAATAAAACATTCACAGCCATGCCTTTAAATAGTCTTACAAAATGAAACTACCTAGTACACGCACTAACCGACTAACATAAAATAACAAAACAATTAATGATAACATGAATTAAGGAATATTCAAGATGTGGGAAGCGTGACTAGTCACTAAAGGAATCAAGTGTTTACCGCTACATTAATTTGGGAAGTTTTCTATCCTCAATTTTATAAAACAAGATTGCATCTATCAATCGACAAGTACCCTATATTCAAACAAGATTGTATCTATCAACCAACATGTACCGTAGATTCGAAACAATGTCAATGTACCGTATATTCTAACAAGATCGCATCGGTCAATCAGTATGTTTAGTATACCATATATATGAACAAGATATCACTAATTAAAAACTACTTATGAGATTAATAATAGGTCTCAAATATATTTGGAAATGAGTGTATATATCATTCAAGTTAACTATATCAAACTCAGATTTAAACGACAAGTCGACAACTAATTTTTTTTTACAAAACTAACTAAAAAAACATTTTCTTATTTTGTCTTAAAGAACATTCTATAAAGCCTCAACAGCATAAACAGAATACAAAAATTTCAAAAACGTAATTTACATATAACTTTAGTTTAAACTCATTACCTTGTTGCTATAGAAAAACTGCTCTACATACACGTTATGTTTTACTCCGGTGAACGTTGACAACCGCCAGGAAGAAGAAACTTAAACCTTTCTGCGTTTTCTATCACGTACGCAGGAAGATGAACTGCAGAAGCCGACCGAGGTACTGACCCCATCTTTCCAATCAAACTCTTAAAGCTATATTCCTCCGGTAACATATCATAAAGATCATCCCCACGACAAATCTTCCTCTGAATCCTCGTATAATCCAAATACTCCTTTTTCTTCACTCGATCCGCATGACTGTACGCCGTCATCTTCGTCACGAACTCACTCAAATGTCGAAAACAAAAGCTGCAATGCCACCCTGCATCGGAAAGAATAGTATCCGTCTGGCGGGAGTGGCGGTAGCTCGTCCACCGGCTATATATATGCGCCGTGGCCCGCCAGCTGTTGTAATCGACCGGGAACTCAAACGAGTATACATAGTTTCTCATTTCAAGATGCAATACAGTTGGCAAACCGTCACACGCCTGTAGAAGCTTAACCGTGTGGGAGCTTGGGATCTCGTCGGTATCGGAAACGATCAAAAGATCACCGTCAGAGATTCCTGACCGTCGGATCAGCTCGTTCATAATGCTCCGGTGATGTGATTCTATTAAAAAAGGGCCAACTGGGTCAACGGGCAGTTGAAGAGGGAGCTGACCGTAAACGATTTTATCCTCAGCAAAAGCAAAACGGGCACGGTTCAAGTCAAAGGTGAGGGGTTTGGGCATGCCAGTGAATGTCATGTTTGATTCGAGAATAATGAATTTGGTGACGTAAGGGTACAATTCACGCCATCTGATCTCAAGCAAGTCTAGCTCGTTGTTGAATAGGATCGCGTCATAGACGTTTCGCGGTTCGGTGGTTAAGGACCATCCATGGAGGTTGCATAGGTTGTTGATGGTGGTGTTTTCGGCATAATAGTGTGGGATGTACTCGAATGGAGGGGGTGGTGTGTCCCAGAGTGGGCGGAAGAATGAAGTGATGTTTTGGGTATGGTCGAAGATGGATAGAAAGGAAATGGTGACGAGAATAACTATTATAAGGAATGTGTATTTAGTGATTGCTCGTCTAGTGACACATCGCCGTGAGTACATCCTGTTGAAGAAGGCGATACTGGCTGACCCCTTACGATCTGCAAAACAATAAATACTCTCATTAGCTATTGTTCTATTGACATACTATATCATTCTACTTTACTTTGAACTTAACACGTAACGCGTTGCATTCAAAACTTCTATAAGTATCATACTTTGCCTTTTATTAAACTTTTTTTATTTAGTTGCTACGTTTTAATTTCACCGGTAGTCCTTTCCAAGTAACAAAGTTTTTTCCAAAGAACAAACTCGCCGCTGGCCATGACAACAATTGCCATTAGTAACAAAACTCTATACAGGGCTAATTGCCACGACCATCGGAAAGCTTACTCATTGTAAAACTCTTCATTACCGAGAAGATCTGTTGCTAAAATGAAAGTGTAGTAATAAAGACAAAAAATGAATAAAGCGCAAAGTATATATGATGTTTATGAAGCTTTGAATGCAGCGAGTTAAGTTTGAAGTAAAGGATGATGATACCACCACTCAGTAGAGGTTGAAACAAACACCACCGTTAACCCAAAATATTATAATTTACAAATTAGCATCAAAGTTAAAACAATTATATATGTTGAAGATGTTAATTCTATTTTATCTTGAAAAACACAAATAGTTATTAAAATGGTAAGTGATTGTAAAGATAGGACATTGAGTCAGAATTTCCAAACCCAATTGCAAGTATACTCTGGCTGGATCCAAATGACAAGGGGGCTAGAACCTTTTGGAATCAGGCCAAAGAAGAAAAAAAACAAACACGGAAATCGACTCTTTCTCTTCCTGTTCATTATAATAAAATAAAACATACTAATCCTACTCAAACTTAACAAACAAACAAACTTTGAACCCAACAGCTAATAAGCAGCAAACTACCCTAGCTAAGAAATTGAACTTCAACTGAGAACCTAAATCTAATCAACCAAATAGCAACGAATTAATCAACATACCTTACATCGGCGTAAAAGAAATTAGTTAAATAAAAAAATCATCATCAGTGGGGCTGGGAATAAGTAGATCTTGAAAGAAAGAGAGATCCATATGATATGGATTGTGTTACTCTGCGATGACGATTACTTTACTCACCCTGCAAATCCAATTATATTTTGACACGTCGATCATATCATGGACCGCGGAGTAGACTATACTTTCCTCTTCTCTAATATAACCACTTTTGTTCCTAGGTCATCATATTTCTTTCTTTTCTATAAAACTAGGTTAATAATCCGGACCCAAAAAAGATATAATGTTAATAAAAAAAATATTTATATATTTGATACAAGTTATAAGTGAAATCAAGCATATAAAACAACTAAAATTGTTTAAAAAAATCCAGAATGCCAAATAATTTAGTAAGATATAACAATTTCTCATAAATTAAATTATATATTACACTAATTATAATAGTGACGAAGGATTTAAACATAAATTGTTTATAAAGTAAATAATTCAATGGAAAAAGTTTTCATCGGGTTTGAAAATGCTGGTTGTTTCAACAAACTTATTTTGAAACATACATGAACCAAAACCTCTCGTTCAAATTAACATAAAACTAAAAATGTATGAATAATGAATTTGACTTTTAAGTTAGACAATACTATCATTTAAAATAACCCGTTTCGACTCAAACTCGTTATGATCGTAACTCTTTTTTACCCGCCCGTTTTGACCCGAACTACTTTTACTTTAAAAACACATTGATCTAAACTTGTTTTGAACCAAACACGAACCCGATCCGCCTTTTTAAATTAATATAAAACTAAAAATACATGGATAATGAATTTCATTTTTAAGTTAGAAAATACTGTGATTTAAAACAACACGATTCGACTCAAGTTTATTCTAATCATAGTCCTTTTTGACACGCATGTTTTGACCTAACAAATTTGATATTCTTTTAAAACAACCTGTTTCAAACCGAACACTTTCCGTTCATAACCTGTTTCGAGCTGAATTAATTTTACTAAAAAACTATTGACCTGAAGTAAATATGAGTCTGATCTGCCCTTTTAAATTAACATAAAAACTAAGATGACATGTCAATAAATTTATCTTTGTTTCTACGTATAAACTTTTATTTAACATTATAGCTTTTGCATTTGTTTTTAAGAGTCGTGTAAAGCAAGAGGTTGAATCTTACACACACACACACATAAAATAACCATGACCATCTTTTTGTTGAAATTAGTCAAATTTGCTCACTCACATATAGAGAAACAACCTTAGTCACAACCCCATGTCATTTACCGACTATGAGCATATTGGTTTTGTCCATTACGGGTTAATCACAATTGTTTAAAAAAACAAACTTTTAGATAACCATAAAAATAGTATAAAAACAAATTATTTGTGAAACATTATAAACTGTTTGATAACAAACTGTATCCTAGAACCTAAAATATATCAAACTGCTATAACCTTATTTTCAACTATGCTCCAATTTTTATGCCCAAATTGTACCAGACACTTTTGACCGGTAAATCTATAATATCTTTGACAAAAAAAATTAAACCAATTAATTAAGCTGTTGAAACCAGTCATTCTTTCCGAGATAATACTTAATTGACTTAATTATAAATTGTTAATAATATAATTTTAAGAAAGTAATAATTGGTTTATTGAGGTAATTAATAAATATTATATAGTAATAAATGCATTAATTGTTATATCATATAACATAAAAAATTATTATATTGAATGAATGGTAATTAAAAATTAGTTAATTATGTGGAATATGTATAAATAAAAATTGATTAATTGACATCCTATGTGGATGGCATATTTGAAAACCATGTGAAATATGTATTGCTTTAATATATTATTTAGATGGATCTTCTGAACACGAAGTTTTGTTATCTTTTCTTCTCTTTTCTTAGAAAAAAAAACGAATCCAGGGAACAAACCCCTTCTTTCTTTCCATCTGTTTCTTTTTCTTTATTTCCTTAAGTGGAACATAGAAACACAACATTAGGATAATCCAAAGTAGTTTATGATAAAAATAAGATAGCAGTACAAGATTGGTCAAGACTTAACGAGTGTTTGGTAGGTGGAAATAAGAGAAGAAATGAAATATTCCATTCCATTTGAATGAAATTTGAAATGTTTGGTTAATGGAATGACTTATTTTGTAGGGGATTCCATTCCATCACTACCCCAGTTTTTATTTCATTATGGTCCTTCTAACTAGCCATCACAAAAAACCTACTTCTGCAATCTCACTAATTCACAACACCACAAGGTACCCTCTTCATCTTTAATCTTCTTAATTTTATATTTTAGATGAACACTTCTGTTTATGATTTCGGTATTCCCGATTACATATGTTCATTGATCCATATAATCTCATATGTCGATTTGTTTTGTTCGATCATGAAATAAATCAGATGATGCTTCTAAATTTTGTACGACTATTTGATGATTAATCAAGAAAAACACAAATGATAATTGGAACCTATTTGAGAAGACGAATAAAGGTGTGGGTTTGACTATTCATGAGTGATAAACCTTTATGTAAACTCGCACGGAACAAGACGTCGATGATAGTCTTTTATAAGTGAAGACTGCAAACTTGGATGGGTTACAAACTTTTAGATAATCTATATAAGATGGCTTTGGATATATTTTTTTTTTTATTTTTAATTTGTTAAATTTGTATGATTTTTACTTCCTTTTTAAGTTGAAAACTTTTAGATAATCTATATATTTTCTAGTTGGAATCTTTTGCGTGATTTTAAATAGGTTTTTAAATAATTGCAAAACTTTATTACATAAAAATGTTTCATTTTTATAATATAAATTTAGTCAGATAATAATGTTGTAAAAATTGTCACATTTAGGATTCATTGCATGGGTTAACAAAACAATTTAATGAAATGGTAATAATCCATTACATTATGTTCTCCATTCCATTCCAATGCCTATTTTATTCTCCCTTCCACTTCATTACTACATACTAGGGATGAGCTCAGCATGGTATCACCGACCCTAAAAATTGGAAATATTTGGTATCGGTATTGAAATGCTCGGTTCGTTATCGGTACAGTACCGGTATTTCGTGGATGAGCTGGGGATGGTATCGATACCAACCCCGAAAATTGGAAATATTTGGTACCGGTATCGAAATGTTCGGCTCATTACACGTACGATACCGGTATTTCGTGCAAAATTCGGAAAATACCTGTATCGTACCGGTACCATACCGATACTGAAAACTCAAAACTTGGTACTGATTTGGTATCGACGGTACCAAATCGGTACCGAATTCAATGCCGGTATCAATCGATACCGGTAACGAAAATGCTTATCCCTGCTACACACCAAATGGACCCTTAGGGTAATTTAGATACCCATATCTACTCTTTCTCTTAGTTTCCTTTCATTCTCCCCACAAATGTAACTTAGAAACACGGTGTTAATGTTACACCCCTTACACCCTTAATCATGCTTGTCCGACCAACACAGCCCGGCCTACTCAATTTATCACTTCTTGAAATTGTAGTGAGTAATTCTGCCCATAAGTTTCTAAATCTTAGTTTAACAACCTAACTTAGATTTTGGGTTATGTTAAACATCATATACCCTCTTTGCTTTTACTTATTAGGAAAATTGGTTTTAAATAATCCTAACTATCACCTATTGGCAAATAACAGGCCCAACTTTGCACTTGGCTGGTGGCGGTCCTAATTAAAGGGGTATTTGTTCTTAACGGGCCACGACTAACGGATGTTAACCCCGTTAGTGATTTGCTGACGTTGACCTTCTTCTCCGGCCGGAAACCTGCCGGAAACCTGCCGGAAACCTGCAACTCGCCTCCATTCTCCCTAATATCATCACACCGTCTCCCTCCCTCTTCAAAACACATCGGGATTTTGAAAATGAAGTACATTACATCTTCTTCCATGGCCAATCCCTAGATACCAAACCCGATCTTATTTTCAAAAATTTGAAATCAATGTTACACGATCTACAAAATAAGCATAGGGCTTTTGTTAAAGGGGGTCAAAACGAGTCGAATGAAGTGACAAATTACCTCGAATGACGCACGATTAACGAGGTGGACTTCGCCGGAGACAACAACGGCGACACGTCGGTTAGGTTTTGTATGAGGGGAAAGATAGAGAGAGATAGAGAGAGAGACGGTGTAACGATATTAAGAAGAATGGAGGCGAGTTGCAGGTTTCCGGCCGGAGAAGAAGGTTAGCATCAGCAAATCACTAACGGGGTTAACATCCGTTAGTCGCGGCCCGTTAAGAACAAATACCCCTTTAGGGACTGCCACCAGTCAAGTGCAAAGTGGGCCCTGTTATTTACCAATAGGTGATAGTTGGGATTATTTAAAACCAATTTTCCTAGTTATTATCAATGTTGTAAAAGTAGGTCTCCAAGGCCGAGTACTTACTCTAAGGTATGGCGTCGAGGAGAGTTTCTTCTACTCCGCCTAGTTACTGACAATCGATCAAATGTGGTCAACCCCAGTCGGAATCGCATCTAGTCGGTTAACTTTAGCCGATTTTGACTTAAAAAAAGAAAACATAATTCATAGTTCTATAATATTATAAAAAAATCACTTTTTTTAGTTAATGATTAGCAAATTTTAGAATAACTTAGTATATAAAAATATATATTCTCTTATTTATATCGATATTCACTTATTTTGTTATAAGTCTTAGCATACTTATGATATTTGACATATATTTAATATCCAAAAATTAATTTTCTTTATATTCACCATTTCTGAGTATTCTTCGAGTACACTCAACTTCCCAGTCAACCGTCTAGGATCCACCTAACGACTTTTGCAACCTTGGTTATTATCACTCTTTAGCTTTGTGATTTCAGTATTATTCAACTTTTATGTTAAAAGGAAAAAGTAACTCTTAATTTAATGTTTTTAAAAATAGGACAAGATAAAAATGGTTTAGGTTCAACTTCACCTTGGTATTCAGATACCGGTATAGACCTAAATGACTCGTATATGTCTATATGAGTCACATATATAGGCCCTGAATTGTGTCAGTTTGTGTTGGCATATCTCAGTTTTGTTTCTAGTGCCTCGTATAGTTTTAAACGAGTAGTATAGACACATTTTTTTTTGTTTTTGTTTAATTAATTAAAAGTTGTAAAAAATACTCGTTTGATGATGGTGAGGCTGGTTAAAAACAAATCGTTTGATGATGGTTAAAAACAAGTCGATTGATGACATCAAATGACGTTGACAAAAACCTACACGATTCATATAGCATTATATGAGTGAAGGCAAAAATTTGAACAAGAATGAAATATTATGGCTATACCAAGCATATAGTTCCCATGAAAAGCCATACGAGTCGTATAAGGCCCCTATACGAGAAATACAGTTTATCCACGAAGAACTATATGTGGTCATGACTCATATACAAGGCATATAAGGTCACGAAAAATTATAAGAGACATCAAGACATATAAGACTCGTATAGGCTTCTACAACTTATATAGACAACAAAAAGCTATTTCCTTATTTCCTCGGTACACTTGTCATATTTAGGCTGTACACACGTTGTTGCCCATAAAATTTTATGGAAGTGTTACTGTTATGTTTAACTCCTGCTAGATAACTAGATTTTAAAAAAAAGGAAAAAAGAATGCGAGAGCCGATGGGCATGGCACGTGAGTGATGACATCGGGATAGTGGGAATTTAATTCTTTATTTATTGAGAAAATGACAAATATGTTCATTTTAATCCAAATCTCATCGGCTTTATAATGGCTAAACTAAAATCAATTGGACTGTCTTTTCTCTCTGTCCTAATGATCGGTTTTATAATGGCTAAACTAAAATCAATTGGTCTGTCTTTTTTCTCTATCCTAATGATCGAACACTTCAAGAATGTTTCCTGTTGGCACCTTATTTTATGACCTGCCAGAGAAAATTGTTTCAGCGGTGCGCGGTTTTTTAACTTTAGGCGTTGGTGGTGGATTTTTCTAGACAACGAGTAGATCTTTTTAGGCACCGCCTAGTTTTCTAAATTTTGAATTTTTTATTTATATTTTAAATTTTGATCTTTAAATGTATAAACTTGTCCAAAGACGACTGGGCATAAGAGGTCATGAAATTTATCGAAGTATTTGAAGTCATCGTATGTACTGTCAGGTAGTCGTATTAAACTCGTAAAACAACTCGGTTTTTTGAAAGATCTTATTAAAAAGTTATCTCAATAAAGAAAATTCAATTTAAAAAGCAGAACAAAACTAGGTGGCGCTTAGATTAATATAGTAGCCGCTTGGATTTAAAATCCACCCAGCATCTAGATTTGAAAAACCAGGCGTCACCTGGAACATTGGCTGTTCAGAAAACCCAACCCCAACAAGAAACATTCTTGACAAATATCACTCAATTATTGGTTAGGAAAAATGGATGCTCTGGTTGGTTTTGAGTTGAACATGATAAAACCAGTAGGATATGTATGAATATTTTAGAGATTACTAAAATGAAAATTGACATTTTTGTCATTTTCCTTTATTCATTTAATGTTTAGCGCGACTTTTAAGAACAAATATTAAAGAAAGAGTAACTCTTGATACTGTCGGTGGGATTTTATTGTCATGTGAGGGATGACAGGTTCCAAAGATCCAAATCCATGCTTCTTTTTCTTTTTCTTAAATATTGCTTTTACTAGCTTTTAGTCCGCCCGCATGTTACGTGGGTTACTTTTAGTTCTCTTTATTGTGAACATATTTTTTTTTATGTATTATGTGTTTAGGTATTAAACATGAAGGCTACATGAACATATAAAGTATCTTATACTTATTAGTTGGAGACTTAGAGTTAAAGTATAATTTGTTTGTTTTATTTTTTGTTTGTGTCTCATATAGAGTTTCATAGGTTTATCGGTTAATGTGTCACAACATTTTGTTGTTTTAGATATGAATTTTCGTCTTAATTTTACATAAATGTATGTTACATAGCTTACTTTATTTATGTTTGTTTTGAGTTATTAGGTTGGTTGGTGATGCAGAACGTATATATTGTGTTATGGATCATCTCAAATGGGTTCTCATGGGTCTATCAATTAACGTAGACCAGCATTTTGTTGTTTAAGATATGTATTTTAAGCTTGATAGTGAATAGGGCTTTAATTAAATTGATGTATTTGAATTTCTTTTTCCCAATTTTAGTTTCACATCTATCTTAAATGGGAGAGTCGTGTGTTTTCATTTTGTTTTTTTGATGTTTAATTATCTTTTTTACTTTTATGAATTGTAGTTTGTAAGTTTTTTTTTTTTTTTTTGTATTTATAACTTTTAATGTGTTGACATAATATTCATCAAATAAGAGAGAAGTTATATTAGTTTCAATATTATTAATGAATATTTTTTATTCATATGTTAAAACTAAGTTTTTATAATCTTTTAATTATTGATAGTTTTCAAATGAGTAATATTATATATATATATATATATATATATATATATATATATATATATATATATATATATATATATATATATATATATGTATATTTTACATGTAAATTTTTTTATTATTATTGACTTATTTTTTTAAATGAAAAATAAGGGTCATTATGAGAAGTCACGTGAAAAATATGTGTATAATGTTTTTATAACTTGTTTCAAGAAACCCTTTCTTTTTCTCATTCTTCAAACATGCATAATCCGATTTCAAACCTTAATATTCTCATTCAATCGAATTAGGCGTAATTAACTCGTATTCTTCCATGGCGAATGTAGGTGATTGAAAGTACTGTAGGGTGTTGAAGAGATTTATGTCTGTTCTTAGCCCGATCAGCCCACAATTGAGAAGTTTAATGTTGATGAAGTTTTTTCATCAAGTGATCGGTTTCAAGCGCAAGTAAAAACTTTCCATATGTTGAAGAAACAACTTTGATGAACGAAGTTTTTTCAGTGATTGAAGATGATGAAGTTCTGGCTCCGGTTCTTTACGTGAGAGAATGGTTTTATTATCCAAGTTCAAACTATGATAAAGCTCTAATTAGATATGAAGATGGTCATGTGAAAATTTTGAAGTGTCTTGTAGATTCAAATGATTTTGTAGCAAATATACCTCCATACCTGTCTATTAGCATGATCAACCGGCACAAATTGACCAGCTCCTAACACCACCACATGACTCAAATAGACACCACCCAATCTCTCAAATCACACTCAACTTCATACAACAATGACTGACTTTTTCACATGGGTCATCCTAATTGAATTCAACTTATACTACAATATATCATAATCAATGTTGTAAAAGTCGTTAGGCGGTCATAGGCGGTCGACTGGGGAGTTGCAAGTACTCGGGAGTAGTCGGGGATTACTCAGAAAATACCTAAGGAGTACTTGGCCGAGGCGGGGAGTACTCGATATAGACGGGGACTAATCGGGGATTACTCGGCCGCCTACTCGGAAGTTTTACAACATTAATCATAATACATGTTACCATTACAAGGTAGCAGTGTTCACAACAATAAAGCTTCAATCCAGTCACAACAGATAGCAGCACATATGCAGTAGATAAAATCTCAAAGTTAACAACAATATTACATAATTGTACTACGCAGGGTCGGTTTTGGTTAGGGTGTGTAATAACCAGATTATCCCGAAGCGAGTGCATTGATTTGAAATAAAATAAACTATCCACGCATTTCGTATTCCAAATGCTCGGCTTCTGCATCCATTTACCAAACAGATTAACTGCCATTCGGGTTTAGGTCTTTGTATTACAATTATGTCTACTTTTTTAATAACATTAATTTGAATCATAATTGTTACATCTTAAAACTGGAATCAATTTTCAAACGGATTTGATTTAAAGATTAATATTACTTGATTATAGTTATATCATTAAAGAACTTTTATTGTTATAGTATTAATATGACCCTGACTAAGGTGATATTGAGTCATCAGTTTTGAAATAACTTATAGTTGAATACAGAAAGTGTTCATGTTCTTGCTCGTTTATGTTGCTTCGTTAATGTTACACAAATAAGCAAAAAATGGCCGTTTAAGTTTTACATAGACTAACATGAACATTTCAATTTCCTTAATGAAAGAACATGAACAAAAAATATGTTCGATTATAATTTCGCGTTCATGTTCAGTTAAAATTAGATGAACGAACACAAACATGCCCCCATTCATCTTCATTTGCAGGCCTAACTGCAGCCTGTATAAGCATATAAAGTTGATCATCAAGTTAAAGTAACTACTTGCATGTTAAAATGTGCAAATATTCTTAAACAGTCCCCTTCACCTTCAAGTGAAGGATATTTCTCTCCACGCGAAAAGTCATTCAAAGAACTGTGTCACAAATATTAACATTTCAGTATAGTAGAATCAATATCCTAATTCCTAACTTCTTGAATCTTTTCACAAATGTAGCCGCCACTTAATAACACAATTGAGATGGCGAGAAAACCAGTATCACCATAATCTTGTAATGATTGTTAAAGGGCAAATATTTGATAACATGATCAAATAACTTGTAATGTTATTACTAAAATCTATTAAATTTGGTTGCCATTTAGTACATAAACATAAGCAGCTCGTGATGATCTATTTTCATAGAAGTGTAGAATATTATATATGAAAACGACATCAACTACAACTTCTCTAACCACCTGCAGCCTGCAATCAATTATTTGTATATATCCAAGCTACACAAAGAACTTAACATGCAAAACATACCTATGTATGGCTGATGTCGCGCATTGCGGAGCCCATGATTTGGCCGGTTTTAGTGCACTCACTATAAAAATAAAAATACACATTTTATTTGTGCCCATCTTCGTGTAGTCATCAAAGAGTGTATATGTTTACTTGACCATTAATCTTATCACACAACTCCTGAAACGCGTTAAATGCGGGATAAATTGAGTTTCTAAACACATGAAAAACAAAAACCTACGTATTTAAACACACTCAAATTCCATGAAAATTAAGCATTTTCAATGCATCAGCATGAAAAGCATCAATTAATATCACTTACATGAATTTCGGCTGCTTATCCTCGCTACGGGCCACTTAAAACTGGACGTTCCTAACAACAACAAAAAGGTGTAAACTGACAAAAGGAAAAAAAAACATATGTTGTTCGATTAACAAAGTTAACACAACTAACAACCTCATATTTTGTTCAAAGTGATATTTTTTATAATTGCCCAAAACACCCTTGATGCAAATTAGACCCAATATGTAATTTTGGCTATTCGAAAGTCCAAAAAACTGAATTGACCCTTGATCCCTAACACAATACCTGAAACACACATTATTATGCTACGTGTGCATTAGAAATACGACAAGAGTTACCGAACTCTTAACTCGTGATTAAAAAAATAGAAAATGGAGAATGAGTAAATGGTGTATACAATATACCCCTAGGTTGAAGGGTGTTGAAGGGTGATGTTGAATGATGGGGGAAAACTGGCATGGCGAGTGAGGGGAATGGCGTTGAGGGTGTATACCTCTTAGCCTAAGACACAACTTGTAAAATGAATTACAGACTACTTAACAAAAAAGATTTTGAACAGTATGAACACTATTTATCGTAGTAAAGCAAGACGTATTTGAAAAGAGAGATGAGAGGCACTCACCTTGGAAACAGAATTGAAGAACAAACTATAACTTTATAATTTTATGTTGCTGACATTGATCAAACAATTTCTTTAGTTGCTTTGCTTGCTCTTCTATCCTCATCCTTAAGTTCCTTTGGATCTGAAAACAAAAGTTAAACTTTGAATTTTCGAGTGAAACATATTAATTTCATATTCAGATGAACATAAATGAACGAACTTGAATTTACCTTTTGTTGCTCATGAAGTTGCATCTGGATGGCAAGTTGCATTTGTAGAGCATCCTTAAATTGCATCCCACTTATTATCAAGTCAAAGTTTTAGGTCAAACCAGTAAAAAACAAAATCTATGTCAACTATAAAAAAAAATTTCAACGTGGAAAAATAAAATTAAAACTTTACAAAAATTCATTTATAACAGGAAAAATAAACGTTACGTTATATTTTTAATCAACAATATGGTATCCATGCCGGTTATCTTCTCAAGATCTCCTACAAATAATAAAAAACCTGATCAAACACACTTCAAATAATAACAATGTAGAAGTTCTTCATACCCGTTGCAGATTCCGGTTTCTTTGATTGTCTTCTGCGGTCAATTGAGAGTTCCTTTGAATCTGATATTAGAAGCAAAATTTGTTAACGGGTCAAACTTGGACTGCTGAGGTCAAAAGGGCTGACTTTTAACTTCAAAATCAGCATATATTATTTAGTTTCTTTTTTTAAATTATACTGAACTTAGCACGCCGGTGAAGATCTATAGGTGCTCGTGTTTTTCCACAGCAGCAGATTTCTTTTCCTCGCGCCTTTGAATCTGATATTAGAAGCAAAATTTGTTAACGGGTCAAACTTTGACTGCTGAGGTCAAAAGGGCTGACTTTTAACTTTAAAATTAGCATATATTATTCAGTTTTTTTTTTAAATTATACTGAACTTAACACGATGGTGAAGATCTATAGGTGCTCGTGTTTTTCCACAGCAGCGGATTTCTTTTCCTCGTGCCTGACGTACTGGCGTACGACGCCGTGTGCCGTCGGTTCGCAACGAACTGAAAACCTAAAATCAAAAAAAGCATGCCGGATAGGTTTTGAAGATAAGAGATACAGAGAGAGAGAGAGAAAGATTTACCAGAAGAGAAACTCATGAACGTCATCCTTCAAATATTGCATAACAATCAAACCAATTAAGTCATTTACTAATTTTCACTTAGAGCTTAGGCAAAGTAAATCAAATTGAAAATATGATTGCCTAATTAATCCCATAAAATCAACAATCTATCAATCAACACTTAAATTCATTGTTTGAAACCCTAAATCATACAATCAAGTGACCAAATTAAGCAAAAATTGTCGTATGGTAAACGAATACACATAAAACTTGATCAGAATTTGTACCTCAATGAAGCGGGTCGAAAGAGTGAGACGGCAGCTATGGTAAAACGTAAACGCAATGGAAATTCTCATATCAAGTTTCAAGAAGCAGAAATCATTATGCATAAAAAGATTGGTTCGGTAGCGACAGGCGATTTGCAGGTGATTATGGCTAGAGACGGTGGAGTTGTGAGAAGGTAGGGTTTGTGAAACGATAGCAAGACTTGTTCTACATCTTTAATGAGAAGGTTGTAAACTTCAACCACGCAATTGATGAGTCTAGATCAGATAAGCCATAGAAACCAACGAATTAGGGCAAAGATTAGATGGTGGTGTTACCTCTGGCGAAAGTCGAACACGATATTAGGGTTTAAGACCTATGAAGAAGATCCCTGATATTCTAATGACCCATTTCAAACCCATCAAGACCCATACCCACAAATGGGTTAAAAGCGGGTTAAATCGATGAGAGCTTACCATTTAAAAACCAAGAAAATTTGGTGACTCCAAAAAAGGGGGGAGTGACCAGAGTGCAACACCTAGGATTTAATAGTCTTCATTTATATATATTATAGATTTTACAAGAATCTTGAAAATAAGTATTTATAAAAACAAATTTCAAGCTTTAGGTGTTATTTATAAGAAGTTTCAGAAATAGGTATTAGTGTGCAGTGACGAAGCTTGGGCTTCGTCACGGCGGTGACCGAAGTCACGGATTCAAAAATTTTCAGGTCGACTATTCGGTTCGTGTCGGTGGTTCGGTTGGGGCCGGATCAAAAAATATGATATCTATATATCTATTTCTTTTTCATTCATTCAAACGATCGCTCTTATAACTAAAAAACTAGATAATTTTTTAACCAACAAAGATCTAAAATATTCATAATAATGCGAGAGCCGAGAGGAAGGTGAGTACCTTAGAAGAATTACAAATCAGCTCGACGACTTTTTAGATTTTTGAATTTCTCAATTATGGATTCCGAATCAAATGTTTTAGCAATTTCTTTTTTATGTAAACCACCAAGCTATTCGGGAGACACTCATATGACAACTTATTGTGAAGACGATTCTTGAATATTTTCATTGCTGAAAACCCTCTCTCTGTTGTTACAATAGAAATTGGAAGTGTCAAGATTAGCCGAACCACTCAATCAACCAAATAGTACGTCTCACATTTCTGAGTTTCCACAAGACTTTTGCATAAATTAGAAATACTTGAAACACCATTTAGATTGGTATTCTTTGGCATTTCAAAATTAACATTCTGCAATTGATATTGTAAAAGAGTAATTTCCTGCTCCCTAATCAATCCTCGCTCTTTTTTTATGTTTTGTTTAAACAAGTTTTTATTTTTACAAATAGCCCCCCTCAATTTTGAGTTTTATAAAAAAAAAGTTTTTACTATTCGACTACTATTTTGTAACTTTTGTGTATAAAGACTGTGCGGTTTTATAAAAAAAATCAAACTATGGGGTACTATATTTATAAAAAAAAATCAGTGGTGACCGGTAGCATTTTGGAAAAATAAATCGAGGTGACCGTGCTTAACACCTATAAATATTTTCGGAAAAAATCACGAAATTTACCCTACTAACGAAAAAAATGGTAGTGACCGGGGCCACCCTGGGTCCGTAAATAACTTCGCAGGGTATAATAAACTAGTCGTGACGAGTATATTTTGATAACACATGAGTAGTTTGTAGAACCAATTAAAACTTGCCACGTGCCCTTAAACTAACGATAACGTGCATGCTTACTAATCATTTACTCGTCATAACTAAATAAGTTTCATGCCTCGTAATCAACGCCCACGAGTAATTCATAAGCCCTTTAATAACGACGACTAGTTTACCCGGTTTACATTCCCTATACGAGTAGTTTATTAGTAGTTAACTCGCCGCGATTAGTTTAACCCTACAATCTACTCGTCGCGACCAAAGGACTTATGACTTACTCGTGGGCATTGATTACGAGGCATGAAACTTATTTAGTCATGACGAGTAAATGATTAGTGAGCGTTCTCGTTATGGTTAGTTTTAGGATATGTGGCAAGTTTTAATTGGTTCTACAAACTACTCGTCACGACTAGTTTATAATATATATTTCTGAAATGTCTTGCAAATGACACCTAAAACTTGAAATTTGTTCTTATAAACGCTTATTTTCGGAATCTTCCATTTTATTTTTCATTAAACAACTAACAAGTGTTAACGTGAACATTTTCAGCAACTCCTCTATAATTTTGTGAGAAGAATCTCTAAATCCTTTTACAGGGATCTAAGTGGTTGTGAACGTAGTAGAGAGGAAATTTTAAAAAGATGAGTAAATTTGAGGAAACACTGTTTATCATCTATTTATTTTTTAATATATTTGAAAGTGGTTGGGAGTGGAGGAGATAAAAAAGATAATGATAAAGATTTATAAAAATATTATTTAATTGTATATGAGAGAGAAAATATAGTTTTTTTTAGTGTAATTATAGAGATAGAGAAATTAATATTTTCGGTAGCTTATTTATCTCTATCTCTATAATTATATTAAAAAACACCATCTCTCATATACAATTAAATAATATTTTTTACATCTTTATTCTTACTTTTTCTCTCTTATTCACTTACAACCACTTTCAAATATATTAAAAAACAAAATAGATGATGAAAAGTATTCCTCCAATTTACTCATCTATTTAAAATCTCCTCTCACATCACTCACAACCACTTACAACCATCTAAAAAAATTTAGAAATCTTTCTCACATAATTATAGAGGAGTTATTGAGAATGCTCTACCATTTAAACAAAAATTACAAAAAGAAATTATAACAAACTTTCCGACTGTTATTCTCAAATGATCTGTTTTTAATCCATAGATAACCTAAGGATTTAATGTCTCTGACTTTCTTGGAAATACAAGCCGATTTTTTATTGAATATAAGCCCATTCTACTGTTCATTGTCTTTTAAGTTCACCAACATGCAATGAGAATGATTTCGTGCATCACCTTCTTTTCTTCTTTGGTCAAGATTACTATAGTCATGAATCTTAAGGAAGTCCCGGTCCTAGAAAGCGTAAATGGGAGGCATAATACATCAATTGCTAACAAAGTGGCAACCTAACAAGGCAAAGTAACACGAGGAAAAAAGATGGTCCGTAGTTTCAGTAGGGCCGCCCCCAAGTAAATTTTTTATCAATAATCCAAGCATCCAACTATAACATATTGAGCTATACCCGGTAAATAGGAATAAAGAAAAAAATTGTTTTAAAACTATATATTTTGCTTTATTTATTGTTATAACATTAATTGTTGTTTAAAAAATTGGTTTATATAATTCGTTACTCGTTAGGGCCTAATGGCCTTTTTTCGGCTCGGTCGAGGCATTTAACTCCTCAGGATCGGCCCTGAGCTTCAGTATACTCACTACATAGCCTACAAATTGCGGATTCCACACCAATGTTTGTATAACTAAGAGCAAACAATGTCGGATGCTATCCATTTTCGTCCCCTACACAAAAGTGTTAACTTTCTTAGGAACCCAGCTATTCCATCTCATGAAAAAACGCATATGAATCTTTGAGACTTTAAACAAGACAACCCTCATGGAAAGTTAAGTGGAATTGTCTCGAAGTTTAATAGCCTTGGATCGAGTCTTTGTTGGAATTATGGACTGGTTCGGGAAAGTCAATATGGCCAACCGGGTTATGACCCGTGAGAGTTACACCGTGAGGTAACGAACCATAAACCTGCTTAAGTTAGTTAACCGGGTTAGACACTTTAACGAGATAAAACTTACATGGAGCGGGCTTTGGAGTAAGAGTTGGACTTGTTGGCCCATTAGGTTTATAACTAATGAGATTAGTTAAACCTAATATGAGGTTATATAAATATATGATGTTTTATTAATCCTAAGCCAATCCTAACAAGTTCATCTTCTCTCTTCCTCCATCCTAGTAGCTGGCCACCTGCTTCACCGCCGCCATCACCGCCGGCGCCTGACCAGCCACCGCCTCCTGTCCGCCACCACCTGCCGGTGCCACCGCTGCCTGTTCGCCATCTGCCGACGCTGACCAGCCGCTGCTGACCGCTGTCGTACACCACCACCGCTGCCATTGTCGTCATGCACCGCCACCGTTGGTCGTTGATCTCGTTGTGTCACCTAGTTCGGTTCATTAGCCTTCGGTGTCTCAACCGGTTATTTATTAACCGAGGTAAACTTAAATATATCGTTAGTTTAATTTTATATTTATTGTTTGACTTGTATTCTTATTGTCTGTAACCGGATCCTGTCGGGTTTAGTTTTGGTGTTGATTAATTATATATTCCACTGCGTATAACTATAATTAATAAGATTAATTATTATTTACCAGGTTTATTGAACCGGTTTTAATAAATAAAATTTTAACAGATCATCACTGAAACCCAACAGTGGTATCATAGCGTTGGTTACAACATACGAGTCGAATCCAGTAATTTTACCGGTTCTACATCATAAACTTCAAGGTAGTTGACATTTTTGATCTAGATAAAATATTATGGCAATTTTAGTTTGGTCAAAATTTTATTTATTTTATTTGACCAAAATATTGTCCGACTTATTTTTCGTTGAATATGTAAATCTGGCCTGACCGTGTTTGTGTGGTTGAATGATTTTTTTTATTTTGGTCATATGGATGGTTCAAAAGTTATATTTAGTTTTCGGTTTTATTTTATGGTTTTTGCTACCTTGATGGTTCAAAATTGTAATAAATAGGGTTTAGTTTTTCATTACTTGTATTAGTGTAATTTTGTAATGAAGAAGACCCGAAGGAAAACCGATGACGAGCTCATGGAGTTCTTGAAGTCATTGGGAGTTACCAAAGATGACGGGATGCACCAAGAGTCCATCCTTGTGGTTGTTTTGTGTTGTGACCCCTTGACCCGTTTGATCCTGCTAATAGGCTCTAGCAAGATCAATCACTAATCTTGGCCATTTAAGATTTACATATTCTGTTTGCTATTTTGGTTGCTTGCTAGATTATAATAGGTTATAATACCACCAACCTAATACCAAATATATTAAAATAAATTAACCAATCAAGTTTTGCAAAATTAAACTAAATATAATTTTCCATAACTGGACTTTTACTCTACTCGGTAATATTTAAAATCAATCCAAATTTAAAGCAATAGTCTATGCCATCCTACTATAAGTCACACTTGAGGCATATTGCGAAACTTCAAGTGTTTGGAGCTACAGCACCGCACTTGATTTCTAGCATATCCCTTCAAGATGAAAGGGTTTCGTTAACACATCCGACTCTTTCACAAGTGACTATACTAGGGCGACTATTACTTTACTCTCTTGTTACGTGCTACAGCTGTCTGGAGACTAAGGTGGGCATAGATGAGACTAAACGTATCTACCTAGGCAAATGTTGTCTTAATAGGCCTCATAAACGAGAGTTGTGCTCTATTCAAAATTGGCAATCGTTGTCTGTCTGCCTTACCACTTACTGATGTTGTGTGCTACAGTTGCCATTAGTAACTGGAAGCCAGATTCTCAAGTTCCTATTTACTAATGTTATTAGGTCATTAATAATGGGATTAAAACATCAAAAATATTAATAAAATTTACTTTTGCTTATTTAAACAGATTTCTACTGATAATAACTCCTCATTCACCCTCAAGGCTATCATTGAGAAAGAAAAGTTGAATGGCACCAACTTTCTTGAGTGGCACGGCAACTTGGGACTTGTTCTCAAGATGGCAAAGAAGCATTATGTTCTCGATGGACCTGTTCCAATCGAGCCTGAAAACAATACTGCTGATGCCAAGAGGGTTCTTGACAAGCATATGGATAACTCAGCTAAAGTCGCCTGTGTCATTCTAGCCACCATGTCAGCTTAGAAGATTTTGGTGCCTATGAGATGCTTGAGCAACTCAAGGACATGTTCCAGAAACAAGCCCGTCAAGAACTCTATGACACCATGAAGCAGCTTATCAGCTGCAGAATGAAACAGGGATCACCTGTTAGTGCGCATGTCGACAAGATGAAAGAGTACATCGAACAACTAAGGAAACTTGATTATCCCCTGTCAGATGAAATGGAAGTGGATTTCATCCTGAACTCTCTTCCCAGCTCTTACGACCAGTTAGTAATGAATTTCAATATGAATGGCTGGGTGAAGACAGTGCCGGAGCTTCATGGAATGCTCAAGACGGCTGAGATGAATATTCCCGCTAAAAACAATCAAGTTCTTATGGTTTGATCTGTTGGTGTCGTCAAGCCTAAACCCAAGAACCGGGGTCATAACGGTAAAGGCAAGAAGAAGGTTACTGTTGCTGCCAGGTCTGCCACCAACACTAACAAAGGTGTTGCAAAGGTACCACCGCCGCCTCCTGAGGAGCGCTAGTGCTACAAGTGCAACAAAATGGGACACTGGAAACGTAACTGTCCCGACTACCTTGCTGAGCTGAAAAGGCAGAGGACCAATGATGAAAGCTCCTCTAAAGATATTTCGATTTACGTTATTGAACTTTTCACTGTCTCCAGCAACACATGGGTATTTGATACCGGATGTGGTTACCACATCGTTAATGTCTTGCAGGAGCCTGAAAATTGGAAGAAACTGAAACAAGGCAGCATGGAACTCATCATTGGTGATGGGAAGAGAGTCCCAGTTCTTTCAACTGGCACATATCGTTTTGCTTGTCCATCTGGCCTTGTAGTTACTTTGGATAACTGTTTGTTTGCACCTGGTTTGACCAGAAACATTATTTCAGTATCTTTACTATTTGAATAAGGATTTAAGTACGTTTTTAATAGTATTGCTATTTCTGTCTACTTGAATGATATCTTTTATTTTGAGGCTAAACCTCTAAATGCTATTTATGAGGTTGATGTTCAAATAAACAATAATGTATATAATCTTTCTAAACGTATCATATCTGGCATCAATGATACATTTCTATGGCATTGACGACTTGGCCACATAAGCAAGGCACGTGTTAAGAGACTCCAATCCGAAAGGATCTTGAATTCATAGGACTAGACTCTTTTGATGACTGTGAATCTTGTTTAGCTGGCAAACTCGCCAAAGGCTCCTTCACTCATAAGAATGAACGAGCAAAGTATCTGCTGGGAATCACACATACTGATGTATGCGGTCCTTCCAGAACCATGTCTAGGAATCATGAAAGATACTTCGTTTCTTTTATTGACGATTACAGTTGATGTGCCTATGTGTATCTTATGAAACACAAGCATGAAACCTTTGAAAATTTCAAAGAGTTTCAAAACGAAGTGGAAAACCAACTCAGGAAAACTATTAAAATGATTCGATCAGATCGAGGCGGAGAGTATCTCAGCTCATAAATTATACATTATCTGAAAGAGCGTGAAATTTTTTCACAGCTCACTCCACACGGCACACCCCAACACAATGGCGTGAGCGAGAGGAGAAATCGAACTTTGTTAAACATGGTCCGATCAATGATGTGTAGAACTAACTTTCCTCACTCCTTTTGGAGCTTTGCCCTTTTGACCACCGCTCGCATTGTCAATCTGGCTCCAACTAAAAAGGTAAGCAAAACTCCATATGAGATAGGGCATGGGCGAAAACCCAATTTGTTTTTCCTTAGAGTATGGGGATGTGATGCTTATGTCACTAGTGATTCTGATGATAAGCTTGATCCTCGTGGCGTAAAAGTTGTTTTCATCGAATACTATAACCAAAGCGGATATTATTTCTTCCATCCTGATACAAATGTGATTTCTATCAAAAGCAAGGGCCACTTTCTCGAGAAGGAAATTCTAGATCGAGGAATTGGAGATAATATTGTCGATCTTGAAGAAATTCAAGAACTACAAACTACCGTTGAGGAAGTTGGAACGTCTGATCAACAGGTTGTTGTTGCTGATATATCGGACATGAACACAAGCGTTCACAGAAGTAATAGGACTCGTGTACCAAACTCTAAATACCTATGGCATCTAGATGGTCCCGAGGTTCTCTTAGTAGCCAAGTCCAGTGACAAACCTACTAACTACAAATCTGCTATCTTGGATCCGGAATCTAATAAATGGCAAGATGCCATGATCGCCGAGATGCAATTAATGCGTGACAATCAAGTCTGGAACTTGGTTGAGCTACCCCCGAGTGTTGGGCAGTAGGGAGCAAGTGGATTTTCAAGAAGAAAACCGACATGCATGGAAATGTGCAGACTTATAAAGCACGGCTAGTCGCGAAAGGTTTTACTCAAACTCAGGGTA
The DNA here is from genome assembly GCF_021521415.1 of Bidens hawaiensis. Taxonomy (NCBI): domain Eukaryota; kingdom Viridiplantae; phylum Streptophyta; class Magnoliopsida; order Asterales; family Asteraceae; genus Bidens; species Bidens hawaiensis. Next base: position 38,989 of record NW_027499238.1, read on the forward strand.
TTGACTATGATGAAACCTTCTCGCCCGTTGCTATGACTAAGTCGATAAGGATATTACTTGCCATAGCCGCGTACTATGACTACGAGATATGGCAAATGGATGTCAAAACTACTTTTTTTAATAGACATCTTTCTGAATATGTCTATATGGTTCAGCCTGAAGGTTTTGTCGATCCTAAATATCCTTACAGGGTGTGCAAACTGGATAAGTCCATTTGTGAACTTAAACAGGCATCTCGCAGCTGGAATCTTCATTTTGATGAGAAAATCAAAGAGTTTGGTTTGATCACCATTTTGAAATAAGTTTTACATCAGTCGACTTATATCGTTCTTCCGATCAAAAGCCCTAAAACATCGGTTTAAAACTAGGGAAAAAACATAACGGCGTTAAGTATTTTCTAACGGAGGACCATTGAGACAAAAATAGTTAAAAGGTGGGACCATTGCTAATGATTTTAAATGTGGGATTATTATCGGCCAATACACAAAAGGTGAGATTATTTATTTCCAATTTTCCTAACTGAAATAGAGAGAGAAAATAAAGTGAGTTTTAGGTAATTTTTAGTTTGAAGATAGATGGTGGGATGAGAATTAATAAAAACACCCCTCACATAATATAAGGGGTTGGATGAGAATGCTATAATATAGAGTGAGAGATAAAAGGTAGTGATTTTGTAAATTTGGAGAAACTTGTTTGCCCATATTTATTTTTTAATATTTGTTAAATTAGTTGTGAGTAGAGGAGAGAAAAAACTGTAATAATAAAGGTATAAAAATTATTATTTAGTTCAACAGGAAAGAGAATGTAGTGCTATTTAGTGTCATTAAAGAGATGAGAATGACGGACGAGCTGGAAGCATTCTCAGCCCATTCCCTACCATATATCCACATATATCATATACTTACACTAAAAATTAATGTTTTTTTCTCTCTACTATTTAATTAAATAATATTCTTTATACCTTTATCATTATCTTTTCTCTTTCCCCCACTCACAACCATTTTTAGAAAATATTAAAAATTATACGGTATGAATAGTGAAACCTCAAATTTAACTTTCTCATATAACATTTTCTCTCCCCTCTACCCACAACCACTCATGACCATACCATATAATTTACAAATCTCCCTCATATATGTTTAGAGAAAAGACTGAGAATGCTCTAAGGATGGAAAAGAAATAAAATTGAAGGAAAGAAATTTTTTTTACCGTGTTCCTGTGTTCCAAAGGTTTTTTTTTTTTAAGAATGAAAAGAAAGGAAATAAGAGAATTGTGTTCCTAAGTTTTATTAAATGGATGAAAAGAAAATAGATGGAAGAAAAACAATGAGAAATAAAAAGAGCAAGTTGGAAGGAAATGTTTTATTTCTGATTTGAAAAGAAACGGGAAGAAAAGAAAGGAAAGATAAAATACAAAACAAATGAAAACAAAAATTTTCTTTTCTCTCACTAAGTGAACTCGGGAATAGAGCGTAAGGGCGTGAATGGGTCGGTTCTTTTGGTCTCATACCTAGCCAAAAACTAAAATTTCGGTTTTAGAAAACCAATCGGTTTCAATTTTATTTATTGGTTTGGTCCGTCGTGAGCGGTTTTCAGATTTACATTTAACTTTGAAATGTTTGGGCTCAGAAAATTAGCCCAAGATAATGTACTTGGGCTAATAATATTTCTTAGCAATTTACTACTAAAATTGAGTTTTTTTTTACTCAAATTAATAATTCATTGAAACCAACCAAACGATTTACAATGAAGTGGCAGGTAAGCGAGCAACAAGCTACGCCGCAACCCTCTTTTGGATAGCAAACCCAATCCTACTAAAAACAAAGTTTTGATTCTTATGAGCCGATAAATTGCTATGCATGACTTTTTGAACTCTGTTTAGAAGGTCCACGGCATCTGGAGCTAAGTAACCAAAAGTGTCAAAGGCAAAGGGGATAAATTGGGTCTTAGGGGGTGTTTGGTATTTTTTTTCTTTTGGCCTCCTTATAACTTTTTCACAAGTTATAAGTTACAAAGTTGTAACTTATGAAACTTTTCCCCTCATATCATAAGTAATTCCGAATATTCCCTTAGACTTTAACCTATTAATGAATTCGGGTCAATAACGAACACTAAAAAAAGCCATGTATTATTCAATTCCCATGTTTGGCGTGGTTATGTTTGAAACAAGGTACAGTAGAAACTCTATAAAATAATACACTTGGTACCACCAAAATTTATTAATTAAAAGAGTTATTAATTAATCGATAAATTAATATTTATTAATTTATATATTAATTAATAGCGCATGGCGCTGAAGCTCAATAAACACAGACGAACACGATGCAGGGCATAGCATAAATGAAACCGCTGATCATTTCATAAAACATATATGCTTTCCCTTTCTCGATGCTTTTTTTGGGTGACTCACCAACCGACCCAGCAGTGATCGATGACATAATGGTACGAACAAATCAAAGTAATTGGATTTGGTAGTTCTCCATGGACTTCTCTCTTTAGCCCTTTGTATATGTTCATAAATGGGTGTGCACCTCCAGAGGGGGGCCGGCCTCCCACTCTCTTATCTTATGCAGCATTGATTAGCTTAGCTGGGTTGGGTGGATCGTGCAATAAGCCTCTCTCGACCCTCCTTTTATCATACGTCTTTATGAAAGCCTCTCGCCTTTCGAGATCCGGTCCATCATCAACTCAGTCAGATCTTCTTGTTTGCCCGCTTTGATTAGGCTTCCTTTAACGGATTTGATCGGCATTTCGTGCCTGCAGTCCTGCTGAATTCGACCTTTTATCAGGGTAGCGTAGTAAGGTTAGAGGCGCAACTAGAAGAGTTGGCCCTCTTTTTTTTTGATCAATTCGATTGCAGTCTCCGAAGTCCTTCTTGATCGATGGTCCCCATTAGGATTATTTATTAATTTATAGTAGAATGTTCTGACTCACGCAGAAGAAAATGTAGTTGCATAGTTGTTGACTGATGAAGAAATTATTGAAAGCGTTATTGGAATTAATAAAGATGATATCGATGAAGAAGATGATGAAAGTTCTACAATGGAGCCCTCTTCGCGAAACGAAGCTATTAAAACGGCAATCACATTGAACAATTTCTTGTTGAGTTATGAGAAAACAACACCAGAAGTTCTTGCCATGCAAAGGAAAATTAGAGACGAGATTCAAGGGAATTTGATTTCAACAAAAAACAAAAGACAATTGAGTCATTTTTCAAGAAACCTTCATAAATCATTCATGTAATATGCTATATATAAGGAATTATTAATTTATATTTTATATGGGGTCTAAAGAAATTATCAAAAATTTATTATCTTATAATTTTAGCGAATTATTAATTTAGCACCCTATCCCCGAGTCGAAACCGGTAAAAAATATTATCTTAGAGAGTTAATTAAATAATCAAGTATTAATTTATCGAGTTTCTACTGTACAGAAAGAAATCAAACTGTAACTTTTGGATTTCAAACAAAACATAACCGAGGTGTTTATTATTAAACCGGTTATTTCAAATTGTTTTCTAGTTAATTTAGTTTGTTTTGATTCTATTTTTCAATGTTTCTATCTACCCCTAATTTTCACCTATAGGTATTAGACAACCTGCAAGGCGTTGGAGTCACATTTTTTTCATCCTGGATCGTAAAAGTTTCGAAATTCTGATTGTTGAGAAGAAAATTTAGTTTATCCCAAATCCCTAATAAAATAGATTCTTTTACAACCCTATTTATTAACATTTTGGGCTGTAGCCCAATAACAACGGTTGTGTACATAAAAACCGGTTTCATCCAAACCGGTTTATTAACCGACCCAAACCGTCGGTTTTGGTACCGGTGCCTTTTTTAACAACCAAATCGGTTTTAAAGCAGAACCGGTTTAAGAAAAACCGGTTCTAAACCGGACCGAACCGACTTGGACCAGACCGGGCTATCTTGCTTCTAAACCGGTTTATAAACCGACCGGTTTTAGTAAAACCGGTTTTGACCAAACCGTTTCGGTTTAGTAAAAAAAAAACTAGTACTGACTACTGATTCCAACTGATTCCAACGTGATTTCTTATTTTATATTTTGTATAAAAGTCACCCAACTTTAATTTTATATATTAAAATCCTTATATTTATAAAATACTTGTCTACTTTTTAATTTTTAGATTACATATGGCCCTTTATATTATTTAAGATTTAATAAGATGATGTTCAAAGAAATGTTATTCAGTCCAATAAGTCCATTTAAAAATTTTATTGTTTAAATCCAATAAAAGAACCTTTTTACTTAGAATGCCCGGTGTGGGCCGCCACCACTACTACAAAAACAAGTATTTGCTACAGATTTTTGTTATGAAAAAATTGGTCGCAAATTTTGCTATGATTTTGCTATGGCTTAGCTATGAACAAGTTTTGCTACGATTTAGCTATGGATATTCCGTTGCAAACTAAATTCGTACCAAAATTTCGTAGTGAAGTCAAGAAAATCAATATTTTAAAAATAGTTTATAGCAATATTCGTAGCAAAGTGGGCGAATAAAAAATTTATGATAATAAGTTAATATAATTGTATCAAAATTCGTAGTGAAATTGAAAAAAGTTAATATCCAATAATTGTTTATAACCATCCGTAGCAAAATCCATAACGAATTCAAGAACATTACTATTTCAAAACAGGTTATAACTTTCTGTAGCGAAAGGGAGTACACTAATATTTAAAATATTTTATAATTTTCCATAGGGATATACGTAGAAAAATTAGAAATTAAAATTTTGAGCAAAACTCTTAGATACATTCGATAAATACTTTTTAAAACATAGCTTAATTAAGTTCATAAATCCAAAACAAAATCTGGAAATAAATATTTAAAAGAAATTTAACAAATTTCCTAACAAAATGGAAACAAAGTTTATATTTTTAAAATAGTTTAATAAAAAGGTTAACAAAACAACGAGAAGTATATAAAAAAATAATAAAAATAGTAACCACATTCATATTATAATGGAAAAAAAATTATGCCAAAATAAATAAAAATAATGATGTAAAAAGACTTCGCAAAATTGATAAATTAATATAAAAAATTATTAAAATCCATTATGCATCATAATGATATATTTTGATCAAAGAAATTCAAACTTGGTTTAACCAAGATTAAAGTTTGTCAATTATGATGTAAGTCAATTTTGTTCACAAAGAATCAATCATAATCGTATATATAAGTTACAAAATTATGATGCATTAAGCCCTAGCATGATTGAATGTTGCCCTATAATCGTTGTTATGAGCTATATTAAGTTTTAGGATTGTGTGAATCATTAAGACACGGCCCCAGTGGCGGACCCAGGATTTTTTGCCAATGGGGTCCCATATTTTCGGTGTTCAAATTTTTCGGGTCGGTCGTTATTCAGGTCGGGTCGAGGCGAAGAACATAATAAAAAACAATATCATAATAAAACTTTCTTTTCAATCATCACTACCTGAACGGGTCAAAATGGGTCGGGTTGACACATAAACACTTTGTTTTCCCTTTCTTAAACATTTTTGAGATAGAACCTAGATCCACCCTTTCATAAGCATGTGTTGAAAACCATTAACTTAAACTAGTGAAAAATAAAACTGATATTTTAAAGTGTTTGAATGTTTCTAAAGAAAACCATGCATAAAGTTGAAAACAATGATATGTATTTTAGAGGTGTTTGAATGTTTCCAAAGTTATCATTGCAACATTAGCAATCAAATGATTGATTAACACTAAAAATTAACACAAAAAACCAAAAACTGAGCCTTGTAAGACTTGAACCCATGACCTTTCAAAGATAAAACAAGGGACTTTCCACCAGACCACATCAACATTAATAGTATGGGTTCCAAGTATTAAATCTTATGGGGTCCTCAAAAAATTTAATATACCGCTTCTAATAAATTTTTAAAAAACATTGGTGTCCCGGGACCCCGATCCACACTATGTGGGTCCGCCCCTGCACGGC
>NW_027499239.1:0-55454 GCF_021521415.1 Bidens hawaiensis
AGATAGACACATGGGAATAGGAATAGAGCCAGAGTCAGGGTCAGGGTCAGGACAAAGATTGTCTCCAAAAAGTTATGACATCATAGAAATGGATGTGGCCGATTTGCTTGCGAAGTACACACACTATTGTCAAGTATGTGGTAAAGGGTTCAAACGAGATGCGAATCTAAGGATGCACATGAGGGCACATGGGGACGAGTACAAGTCCACCGCAGCTCTAGCCAACCCCGTTACATCAAATGGTTCTATGACAACAAAAGTAGCTAAAAAGTACTCTTGCCCACAAGAAGGGTGTAGATGGAATCGTAAGCACGCAAAATTTCAACCGTTGAAGTCCATGATTTGCATGAAGAATCACTACAAAAGAAGTCATTGCCCAAAGATGTACTCGTGCAAAAGGTGTCATCAAAAGCAGTTTTCTGTACTTTCGGATTTACGAACACACGAGAAGCACTGTGGGGATGTAAAATGGCGATGTTCATGTGGCACGACATTTTCAAGGAAAGATAAGCTCATGGGTCATGTTGGCTTGTTCATCGGGCATGCACCGGTTAATGAATCGAGTCCTTTGATTAATAATCACTGAAATTAGGAAGGTGAGTTGGTCTTTTATAGGGTTATTTGATTTTAAATATCTCAATTTTCACCTACTGGCCTGGATTAATCCCAATTTAGGAAATGTTTAAAAAAAATCCCAACTTTGAACGTATTTTCCTCCAACAATCACATACTACCTGAAAAGTAACTCCGTTAGCTTTTTGATGACGTGAAAAATACGTTCAAAGTTATAAAACTTTTCCTAAGTTAGAATAAATCATGACGAATAGGTGAAAATTTGGATTAGTAAAATTCAATTAACTTTTTTTATAACTTTTAATATGGTCAATATGTGTATTTTTGATAGGAAGATGATTTGTATACAACAAAAGTTATTGGACATATATAGACAACCTACGACATGTGCTATATAAGTTTGTTGTATGCCAATCACCTACCTTTGTGATAATGTATGAACAAGTAAGCTCCTTGGTTGTTCTAAATTCTTTTGACTTTTTCTTTATTGGAAGATGACATTAACGTTGATGGGAAGTTGTTATTTTCTTGAACATAATTAATTAATGGATAAACTTGTTTTAAGTAAATTATTGAATGGTGACTTAGTCAGTTAATCAGTCATGTATATTTTAAAACGAAGCTCGTTAAACATGCAATCCTAAATTTTCATCTTATTCTTAGATATGGTGTTTTTGTCTTACAGCTTGAAAAATTAATAATATTATTGATATGACAATTGAATGAGAGTGCAACACGTAAAATGAGACGCGTGCTCACATGATCATGCGTCTTTTTAAGCTTTTTGGACAAATTTAATGAACAGTTGAAATATTTCCTCATTTATATTTTCGTGACTTCATGAATGACGATTGTTCCCTTCTTTTCATTTAATAGTGAAAGACTTAAATTTTGTTAAGTTAGTTACTATTTATTTATGATTTCCTTTCAATGACAAAGATCAAAGTGTGAGGAGAGTTTTGTGTATTTAGAGATTAGAAATTAAGGTCTATTTATATATTAATAATACTGGGATCCCTAATATGAATTGAATGAGTCATGCCTTAGGGTTGGTGATGTGTATTTAGATGTGTTGTGATTTTTTATTCTGTCATGGCTCCTTTTAGTGTTACGGATGTTGGTTAGCCTTTAATGATAAGGAGAAGGATACCAATCATGAGTAGTGTAGATTTAGCCGTTGGCATTTAGCCCTTTATTGATAATGAGAAGAATACCAATCATGAGTAGTGTCTATTTAGCCGTTGGCATTTAGCCCTTTATTGATAATGAGAAGAATACCAATCATAAGTGGTGTCTATTTAGCCGCACATGTATTTAGGTGTCGCAATTTCCTATATGACACTAACATGATATAAAAAACAATCAAATCTTAGGTTGGCATATATGTATTTTAATAAATGAGTTGTGCTCGGATTAAAATGTTTAATTAAAAAAAATCTTGTTTTAGTTTAAGTTGATATGTTTCACATTTTTTATTAAACATGCCGGCCCCGTAACTCATTTTATCCATTTTTTTACAACCTACCAAGTCGTAGTCACTAGGATGGGATCGTATCGTACTAACATATACTGAAAACAAAACTGAGTGAAAGTATAAACCCAAATGTACCGATTGTATCTGTTTAGTACTAATATAACTGAAAATAACAAAAACGAAACTATGAAATGTGAACACCGGTACCGTTAGGTGACGATCGGTCGGTATCATTATGGTACAATACCAGGATGGTATGCGTACTCTTGAAAGAAATGATCATCCTTGATTAACACATTCACATCTTGGTTACCATCCACCAACTCATCTAGTTGTTTCTCATGTTTAAAAAATGGCTTAAAGATCACATTTGGATTACATGATTTTAAGAGTGTCCGTGTTAGACCCAACGTAGTGGCGCTATAAAGGAAGAAAAAGCCCCATAGTGCCTGGAACCACCTCCCCGGGCGTTATGGGGCGCTTTGGGGCAAAAAAATTGGGCGCTTTGTACACAGCACCAGTGTTGTAGAAGAAGGTGGGGCCATGTTTTCTAGCCAATGAAGGAGAAGGTGATGGTGCTTTGGGGTGCCACCATTACACATGGTCTTAAGGGTTGATGTTTTTACACGATCAGACGAACAAAAATACTAGATTGTATTCAGTTTAACCAATTTAATCTATCAACACCACATGATTCACAACCTACATACCTATTATGTATTCTTTTTATTTTTCTTGAAAAGTTACATAACAAAAGGGTTAGAGCCTTAGAGGCCACACTCTAATATTATTATACAACATGAGAGAATATTATAATACATATTTTCAAATGCATATAAGGTTAAAAATTATATGTTGTATGACAAACATACCGACATTTGTGTCAAGGATCTTTAAGCAATCATTATTGGTCAAAAGATGCTTCCTTAAGGCGTTAATCATGCCTCATAAGCTTGAAGAATAGAATACTCACTTAGCCTTTAGCTTTTAACTTTTAAGATTGTCGAAGCATGAGATGAATCTGACCTGATTCATGACGATGTTTCCACGGATTTTCGAGATGAACGAACCACGTCTTGATCTTCATCTCCAGTTGCTTGAGACCTGCAATGGTTTTTCGGGGGTGTGGAGGTGACTGCTAAGAAATTCTGAGGATCTCTTGTTTACAGACACAAAAAAGTGGTGGTGGCTCTTATTGAGCATGACCCTTTAATAAGGAGGTGGAGACCTCCTTATATAGAGAGTCTCATGGCCACCATCATGGTACCCTAATGGGCCTAGCCCAGTTAGGGTTACCTTCACAAAACCCCCTCAGCCCAATAACATTGTATTAGTCCATATAATAAAATAAGCCAAACATAATAAATTTTGGGTCGTAAAACCGGGTTTAGTACCATACCCCTACAAGCCCCCCAAGTCCAGCGTTGCTCCTGGGCGCGCAAGCGTCTAGGTGGAGCGCTAGACTTTATGAGGTGTGTTAGGTCATGGGGCGGTTTTTTCCCTTTTCTTTGGCCTTGTCTTTATTGTCTTTGAGTTTTGGGAGGTTTTCCTCATGATGGTGACATGTTGCGGTCCTTATGATAATGATGGTGCCCTGTCATAAATAAGATATAGCACGCATCATAGTGGCGCGAGGCCTGATAAAAGATGGAGCGCGCATCTAGATAATAATGAAACATACCTTGCGCGCGAGGCAGCTTACGAGTTATGAGAATAATAAAGCCTGCGCGCGAGGCGACTTACGGATCTATGAGAATAATAAAGCCTGCGCGCGAGGCGACTTACGGAACTATAAGAATAATAAAGCCTGCGCGTAAGGCGACTTACGAGCTATAAGAATAATAAAAACTGCGCGCGTGGCGACTTACGAGTTATAAGAATAATAAAGCCTGCGCGTGAGGCGACTTACGAGCTATAATAATAATGAAGCTTGCGCTCGAGGCGACTTATGAGCTGTAAGAATAATAAAGCTTGCGCGTGAGGCGACTTACGAGCTATAAGAATAATGAAGCTTGCGCGAGTTGCGGCTTACGAGCTATAATAATAATAAAGCCTGCGCTTGAGGCGACTTACGGGCTGTAATAATAATAAAGCCTGCGCGTGAGGCGACTTACGGGCTGTAATAATAATGGAGCTTGCGCGAGTTGCGGCTTACGGGCTATAAGAATAATAAAGCCTGCGCGTGAGGCGACTTACGAGCTATAAGAATAATAAGGCTTGCGCGAGTTGCGGCTTACGAGTTAAAAATTATATTTTGTGTGACAAACATACCGACATTTGTGTCAAGGATCTTTAAGCAATCATTATTGGTCAAAAGATGCTTCCTTAAGGCGTTAATCATGCCTCATAAGCTTGAAGAATAGAATACTCACTTAGCCTTTAGCTTTTAACTTTTAAGATATATATGAATGGTTCCATGACGTTGAGCTTTAATATACTCTTTGTTTATTGAGTAAATGTTGTGCTTCTCATGATGCTAAATGTGTGGGTTTCTAGCATGGTTTATGGATTATATTCTTGATGAAGCTTATAGTTGTACATAAAAGTTATTTGTTATACATAGTGCAACACCTTTTATACGTAAAGCTCTTGCGTCGTGCTAGCCTTTTAGTGTTGGCTTTGAGAGGGCGACGGTTCCAGGCTTGAAATATTTTTACTTTTATGAAAGAAAAAATATATATATTATTTATATTAAAACTCAATTACCCAATTCATTTTAGTCTATTTTTATATAAAAAAAATTGTCCAACCCAAATATAATTTGTTCTCGCCTTCGATCTAAAAAATTTTAACGATTTTTTAACGATTTTCGGAGACAGCCTTGGTCTTTTGGAACTTAAATGTCTCACCAAGGTTGCTACTTACTCCTACTTATTTACAAGACCATCTTCATTGTATGTATGCATGCGTCTATTGGTGAATTTAGCGTTATCGGGGCTATTTTTAGTAATCAAGGTTTACTTGTAGACCAAATGATGATCCTTTGTGTTTTTGTTTAGTAGTGTAATTTAACATGTTTTCAATTTTTTATGCGTAGTGTAAATTTACCCGTTTTCGTCTGATAAATTGTAGAGTGTTGCTACTATCGAAATTATGCATATCATCGCTCACACGTTCATGAAGTTTTTGAGATGTTTATAGGATTGTAAAGGAAAACATTGAGGATGCTGAAACTAATGTAAATATAAGTTACAATGATACCTTTCATGTTGACTAAGACTACAAATAGTGAAACATTAATGGAGTATATAAATGTATCATAACCGAATATGTTTAATAATGTAAAGATTAAAAATGTTTAAGGTGACAACTTCAAGCTTCATGAAAGGATTATGTAAATCACTATGAATGTGAAATATGTGTTGAGTGCCATTATATATGCACTTTTACATAGCATATTGGTTTCTCATATAATTATTTAAATTTGTATGCATGATGAATGTTTTTGAGTCTCTTTGTTTATTGTTTTCGACGTTCATCTCTTCGCGTCCTCGTACTTTGTAGGCACATGAGACCGAGTGAAGTTACCCACCATTTCCAGTGCCACACATGGTTGATTTACCGGTACCTGCAAATCATAGTATTAAAAAAATGTGTTTTTAAAAATTTCTTTAAAATATAAGTACAACGTCTAATCAGTTCACAAACGAATCAAAAAACAATAAATTCTTACGAGCATTATAAGAGATAAACGGAGTGTGAATGTAAAACTTACAAAGTGACCGGCTTCAAGAATCCAATAGAAATGTAGACTTTTATAAGATTTGGTGAACCCTTTTGTTTTGTTATCATCTCCACAATACAATGGTGTTCTATCAATGCTCAAGAATGTCTTTAGACCTTCCCACCTTTGTCATAAAAGAATACAAAACACAAGGGTACATTAGTAAGTTTTCAATGGATACATACCATTACCATATATGGGGTATATATGAATTTACTTGACCTTTTTTAGCCATGCTTCAGTTCCTTTGGTTGAACATATTACATCAAGCTACAAAAACACCACCAAAGTGTGAACAATTTATTTTTTTAGTATCTTATCTTATTATTATGAAAATTGCACATCAAGCTAGATATCAAAGAGATAAAGGATCTTACTTGACCATTATATATAATCACCTTAACTCCTTTGTTCAATAGCTCATCAACCTAATAAATGATCAAAAAATTAAATTAAACTTTGCTACTATTTCTAATCATCTTGCTATTAATATATAAAAAATATCACCTCTTTAATTCTTGGTCGCATGAAATCGCCTTCTAAGTATTCGAAAACAAGACTCCCTTGCGATCCCCATCTGTCGAAAAGCACAACTCAAATCCGTAAATTCGGTATTCGTTTAACTTAAGTAAAATTTAAAAGGAAAAAATAATGTTAAAAACTCACTCCACATCATTTGGAATAATCCCAAGTTTCTTCCTAATGGCACCATTCATCAAGATACCAAGATCACCATTTTCACTAGGAGAAGTCTTTAATGAATCAAGATATCTTAAATACCTCTTCCTCGAGGTCATTCTCGTTGCTTCTGTTGCTGCCATCGACACTGGATCCATCCCCGAATCCAACAAAAAGTTGTAGAAATCCTACAATTAATACAAAAGGTTGTTTCATTAAAGAAAATGTTTAAAAAAAAGCATAAATGTTATGTGTTTAAACATATAGTCTTATAAAAATATGTTACTTGTTATATTGTCAATGTAGTAAAATAATAAACATACAACTCTGTTGCTATGGTATTCAATCACATTTTCAAGATCACCCCATGTCTCCGTAGCATCTTGTAATTTCCCGTTCGCTATTTGCAGCTTGATTTTCTCAACAAGGCTGTTTCATGGCACGGGCTTGTTAGATAGAATAAAACCCGACAAGATCTAAAGCAATAATGGTACCAACCTGTTTGATTCATTTAGACCGTTGTCGTCTATCCTTGAAACATCCTTCAGAAATGGACCCCAAGAAGTCTTATTGTTACAAATTTAAAGGATTAAGAAATATTTTTCATGTTTGATATGTTTAAAAGTGTCATTTTTGTTGGATGAAAAGATAACAAAATTAAATGAAACAAAATTACCACAAAGTCTTCAGGTGAAATCCAGCTATCTCCTAGAGCAACTCCTAAACATAAAACCAAATCAAAACATATTACTATGTGTTTTTTTTTTACCATAATTTATGCAAATTAAAGAAAAACATAATAATTTTCAAGAATGAATAATTTTGTGCAAGAAAGATGGTTTGTCAATTGATTAATCAATCAAAAATCTATAAATGTTGGAATCTTTTTTGGAAAAATTTAAATAATATGATGAATGTGTAAATCTCCAAGATTGAGCTTTAATCTTTGATCAAAATTTTAAAAGATGGAATCTTTTGGGGAAAGTTTTTAAATAATATGATGAATGTATATATCTCCAAAAAATGAGCTTTAATCTTTTTTCATAATTTTAAAAAAGATGGTGATCTATTTGGGAAAATCTTAAATAATATTTTGAATGTGTATACCTCCAAGAATGAGCTTTAATCTTTGATCAAAGTTTAAAAAAATGGAATCTTTTGGTGAAAATTTTAAATAATATGATAAATATGTAAATCTCCAATATTGATCTTTAATCTTTGATAAAAAAAAAATTAAAAAGATGGAACTTTTTAGGAAACTTTTTAATTTAAAAAAAAATAGAATCTTTTTGTGAAAATTTTAAATAATATGATGAATATGTAAATCTCCAAGATTGATCTTTAATCTTTGATAAAAAAAAATTAAAAAGATGGAACTTTTTAGGAAAAATTTTAAATAATATGATCAATGTTTATATCTCAAAAAATAAGCTTTAATTTTCTATCAAGATTTTAAAATAAATATGGATCTTTTTTGGAAAAATCTTAAAACAATATTATGAATGTGTATGCCTCCAAGAATGAGCTTTAATCTTTAAATTCTAAATTACATAGTAAATGTACCTCCAAGTATAAGTTTTAATTTTTTATATTTAATGGCTTTGAGAACAGAAAGTCCAAGAGTAACTGCATATTTGCCACCATATGATTCTGCTACTATATAAAGAGGACTCTTTTGTAAGGTTTTATCTTTGTTGAATATTGCAATCAACAATGTGGTTAAATCTGTTGCTGCTTCTTCATCAGTTTTCACATACATCCCATTATCCTCAACATAACTGAATCCGGTCCCAACTGGATTATCCTGTTTCCGTAACATCCCGCGAAAAATTATCAAAATAATATAAATAAAATAAAAATGAAACACACTATAATGATGCTACAATATTTTTAAATGTTACATACCACAAATAAAAGATCTGCTTTTTTGAGCCATGTAGTTTCTGGGCTTTAAGGAAGAGTCCAGTGGGCCTACTTCTTCAAAATTCCCAATCCCAACTCCTGAACCACCCTACATTTATGTGAGAACAAAGCGGTTACCTGTTCATTCGAAAAACGGTTAATTTAATAACCGGTCAGTGTTCAATGGTCAATTAACCGGTTAGACCAGTTAATCAAATCGGATACTAACTGATTTTAAGCAAAAAACCCTAACCAATATAACCGGTTTCGGGTATAACTGACCGGTAAATAACTGGAAAAAAAACGGTTTAATAAAAATATTTAAAAAACCTAAAATTGGTTTCGTTTATCCGGTTTCTGGCCCAAAATGTATAACCGGTTACTAACCGCCGGTTTTTTACGAGTAGAAACCGGTTAGGGGGACCAGTTACTAGCCGGTTAGAAACCGGTCACTAACCGATTAACGGTTTGGATGTGCATTTCTATGTGAAATCAACTAGTTTGGGCTGTTTTGGACTTCAAATTAAAATTTATTGGATGTTTTCGTCAAACACCCGAACCAAATTGACCATTTATAAAACGGTCCGTTATTACCTGTATCCATTTTTATCAAAACTCGTTATGATCAGAACGAAAAAAGACCATTTTTAAGACGTAGGTTATGAGTTATGACACGTTACCTAGACCCGACTGTTTTTCTAGGCATGATTTAAAGAATAGAAAGGTTCAATTTGCATAAACACATATACTTACTGGTCCACCTTGCAACCAAAGAATTATAGGCCAAGGATTGTTTGGAGCTGTCGCGATACTCGGAATGAATTTTGATTTTTCTGCGAAAGACTCTGGGCGATATGGTTTGGAAAAATCATATTCAGCATTGCTATGATATTCCGCATGGCGGACAACTGGGCTCGGATAGCTAGTTCCTCCGTACGAAGGAAGGCGGGTATCCCCACTATAAAAACTACCATCCGGACGATAAGATGAGTCGTACTCGTCCAGTTCGTCCTCATAGGATTGTACCCGCATATCTATGCGGGGACGAGGACGCAACCTTCGGATGTCGCTCATGTTCCGCTCATGTGGCAAACTGTACTGGATGTGACTTCCCTTTATAGGAGGAGAAATAGATCTCCTGGGAGGCTCATCATACGTCAGGGTACAGCCATGAAAACGCTCATTCCGGACCCGACGCTCATACTCTGTTTTCAAACTTTCTTGTTGAATACGAAGCCACTCGTCAGGAGACAAGGTTTCTTCAGTCCTGGGGTTATGATGGTGGGCTCTCCTTGGATTAGAGTCACCGGAATCTTCTTCCAAACCTATCTCCGACTGAGTTCGATGGACTTCTCTTGGAACACGCTATAGATTCCTTATATTAGAACCTCCTGGGACTGTGACGTACCCCAAGTCAGTAGCTGGTGTGACAATATTTCCGGTGTCTATCGGAGTGACACGTTCTTGTTGAGCAAACAACCCCCGAGCCGTCGAACCACCCAAGGAAAGGATTCCTGGGTTGACAGTGTCGGTTCTTGCGGTAGGGGTCGAAATTTGAGCAAACACAGACGTCGCTCCTTCACGTGTTTCAAGGTTGAGATCACGCGGAGGTTGTGCTTGATTCTCCGCGGCCCTTTAGGTAACTGACTCATATCGTAAAGAGAACGGAAAATTTTTTAGCTGTTCTTAACAAAAGCACGGATGGCGCCAATGAAGAAACACGGATCTACTCCCCACTAATGGGTCCTAGATCCAATGAGTCCACAAGGTAGGATGCGGTTACTGCCAACACGATATGAATACAATTCCTAAAGTCCAGTGACGTGAATCCTGCAAAACAGAACACCGTGAGCTCGTTACGGGAAGGACAAGAGGGGGGGTCTTCCCGTAACCACCCTCCGGCATGAGAATAAGTACCGTTCTTACGAAGAGATAAAGTACTTAAGTAAATTGAGAGAGTATAGTGATGGTGAATGGATACCTCATGATGATTGAGAGGGTATTTATAGCCGAAGGATGTGGGGAAGTGATTGGGCCAGCTGTCCTTTTAGAAGATGCCTGCATAACCGTCTGGACGCGTGTCCTTATGTGATAGTTTTAGCTTATACGTTGCATGTGCATGTATATCAACCTGGACACGTGTCGCTCTATTATTGGTTAACGGGGTAATATTGGCCATGTGCACGGTTATAACGACCTTGTCACGTGTCATTAGCTAATTGGCCAATAGATCACGCATTGCCCAAGAAAGCATCTTGGCGATTCTTCTAGAAGGTAATTGGTTGCTAACAACTGTCCCGGAGCATTACCTCGTAGTTATTTACGCGGAAGGATATTCCTTCTTGCGGATGACTTTCGAGGGTGCTGTGATGCTTCCGCATGTGCTATGAGGGTGTTTCTTCCTCAGATGACTATGCGGATGGTTTATATGTCCCGCATGTGCCTTATGAGGTGCCTCAGATGACTATTTGGATTTTTACGGCTTGCAAGTTATTCTTTTCCCTTTTTTATAATATCAGAAATAAAGATAATGATAAAACTTATAGATCATATCTTAAGATATTTTCTAAGTTCGCTATATTAGGTATCAGTTTCTCTCACTCCAAACATTAGATGTTGGTCATGAACTCGTGATCGAGAATGTTGACTTTGGGAATTGGGATCATTTTATTACATTTATTTGAGTGTAATTTTAGTTTTTAGCAAATAAAAAAAGGGGAAAAGGAAAGAAAATATGTGATACAAGAACGTGTGTACCATGACGTCACTTAGCAACTCCAATAGATAATAGTTTTCTACTTAAACATTAGGCTATGCGCAGTGGAGAGGCTATAAATTGAGCGAACTGTTATACGTGACGTCCAGTCAACAAATGGTAGGAATTCGTTTTTGAGATGTAATGGTGCTGTAGGCTAATATATATATATACACCACACACAAACATATATAATAATAATATAAATATATATACATACATACATACAATACTAACACAACACACACACATTCACCGTCAACAAAAGGTTCTCGCCCCCCCCCCATTTCGCCCCCGTTTCGCCAGGGGGGGGGGTCGGTGTTCTCACCCCTCTCGCCCTCTCATCGCCTGGAAATTTCGCCCATTACAGATAGTGGATAGTCTTATGGGATTGTATGGTAATTAGGCCTGTAAACGAACCGAACGTTCGGTGAACTGTTCGTGAATTGTTCGGCGGGATGTTCGTTTATTTAATAAATGGACGAACATGAACAAAAAGTCTGTGTTCGTTTAATTAAACGAACGAACATGAACACATGTTCCGTTCGTTCATTTATGTTCATGAACGTTCGTTTATGTCTGTTTATTTATGTTTGTTTATGTATTAATAAACAATAATTAAATATTATTTGGATGAGTCATCTACTTAAAGTTTATATTTGTAAATTTGTGGTCATTTAAGTGTTTTCATTTATGTTCGTATATGTTTGTTTGTGTTCATATATGTTCATTTATCTTTGTTCAGTTATATTAGTTTGGATTAAAAAAAACAGATATAAACGAACACAAATGTTCATTTTTTAAAAAACGAGCATGAACATAAATATTTGTTCGATTAAGTGTTCGTGTTCGTTCAATTCGTTTACATGCTTTCATTATTCACATTGACGAATGCATCGGTCTTAATCTCTAGGCTTTGCCGATTTTATTTGTGTTCGTTTGTGTTCGTTAACCGTTCGTGAACACATTAATTTCCTTAATGAACGAACACGAACATAAAATCTCGTTCGGTTAGTGTTTGTGAACCGTTCGTGAACACATTATTTCCTTAACGAACGAACACGAACAAGGCCTTGTTCGTGTTCGCTCGGTTCGATTACAACCCTAATGGTAATGGTTCATCATGTCTTTATAGTTAATAGGTTACCTAAAATCTGAATCTTTAAGATGTAATCATAAAGAGATTTTGTGTTAACATTAAACAATATTACAACAATATTTTCATATCCCTAGAATTTTAAATGCCGTTAAAACAACACTAGAATTTAAAACAATTATATAAATACTAGTTTTTATCCCCCGTATTACGGGGGTTGTTTTATATTATTTGTTTATTTTTTGAAAATTTATTTTTTTTATCGTATGAAAGATAATATAATATACTTATGATTTGATGATAAATTGTTTCACAAATATAAGGGATGTTATAGTCCGATTTAAAAGCTATATGGGTTTGATGAGACCCAAGATCCGTTTATTTTTTTACTATAAAATTGTTTTTTAATTATAAATAATATATATCTTTTTTTTTAAAATAAATCAGATATTAATTTTTAGCATCTCCCTATTTATAAGATTTTTCTATCAAATATTTGGTGAGATTAGTTTTTAATTTAATATATGGGTTTTATGTGACCCATACCCGTGAATTTGGGTCAAATGCATGAGAAGTCTTCATTTAAAAATCAACAAATCTGGTGACTCTAAAAAAAGGGAGCGACCACATCACGACACGTATGATTTTTATGGTTTCGTTTATATATGTTATATAAATTATTTTAGTTAGTTGTTTGCTTCGTAATTACTAATATCTGATTGATCTTTTTTTATATAAATTATATGTACCCAAAGGAAAGTATTACGGGGGTTGTTTTATATTGTTTGTTTTAATATTTATTTTTTTTTTAATTTATATTTTTTTTATTGTATGAAAGTTAATAATATACTTATGGTTTGATAATAAATTGTTTCACAAATAAATGAGATTTTATAACCCGGTTTAAAAGCTATATAGTTTTGATGAGACCCAAGACCCGTTTATTTTTTTACTATGAAATTGGTTTTTTAATTATAAATAATATTTATGAAAGTTAATAATATACTTATTGTTTGATGAGACCCAAGACCCGTTTATTTTTTTTACTATCAAATTGGTTTTTTAATTTAAATAATATATATATTTTTTAAAATAAATAAGATATTATTTTTTCTTATATCCTATTTTATAGGATTTTTACATAAATAATTTGGTGAGAATAATTTTTAATTTAATGAGTGTTATAACCCGTTTAAGGAATATCTGGGTTTGGTAAGACCAATACCCATGAATTCGGGTCAAATGCATGAGAAGCCTCCATTTAAAAATCAAGCAAATCTGGTGACTCCAAAAAAAGGGGGGAGCGACCACATCACGACACGTAGGATTTTTATGTTTTCGTTTATATATATTATAGATTTCTATAATATATTATATATGTATTTATGTAATATCTTAATTTATTAGAATATATTAGAAATCACTTTCTTATGTAAAAATTTAACATGGATTTTATATGATTAAACTACTTCGTGTGTATTAGTTTGTGTCATATATGAGTACATGACTAGTTGCTTAGTTGTATTTTATATTTTAATATTCATAAAATTTTCAATTTTAGATGGTAGTTTATTGTAATATTAAGAAAAAGAATTCAATTTACAATTCAAGTTATGACTAATCAGTTGATAATAATATATACTGACAACTTTATTAATTATACTTTCGTTACCAAATATAATCACGCTATAACAAAAAAGTAACTTTCTGTGACTGTAACTTTCGTTCATTTATTTCGAATCAATTTACTACATTCTAACTGAAATAAAAAAATATCGATCAATTATTTATTACACGTAAACGAAGTTATTTCTCTACTAGATTATAAATGTCCTTGCAACATAAATGAAAATTAAGGCTGCCATCATCAATCACAACCACAGAGTCACGGTTTAAATTAGGGATGTATTATTTATACAATATTTATAGAGTGTACGTAGAAGATAATATGTGTATTAAAAGGGTGTGTGAATAACCATTGTCTTTAATTATTAAAAACCAATTTAGGACTTTTTCTTTTACTCTTTCATACTGTTTATTAGTTGAAATTACTAATAGAAATATTTTATAAAATAATATTTTAAGTGTCCTATTAAGCATGAATACAACAATAAACAAATACATGTATCCAACTACCAATAATTTGGATTAAATAAGTAGTTAGTTATATATGTCTGTTTTGTCCAATTCCAGTTCCAATTTTTCAAGAGTTAATGGCCATTTTCATCCCTGTGGTTTGCTACTTTCGCCACTTCAGTCCAAAATTTATATTTTTGTCAATTTAGTCCTCATAGTTTTAAATATTAGCCAATTACGTCATATCCGTCTAACGGCATCCAGATATGCCGTTAGTTTAAGGGTATTTTTGTCTTTCTCCTTTTTATTTTGAGTTATTGGTCATTTTCGTCCCTGTGGTTTGATACTTTTGCCAATTCAGTCCAAAGTTTGAAATTTTGTCAATTTAAGTCAGTTTTTTTTCTATAACCCTAGAGAGCATTATTCAAGCCCAAAACAAGTCTGCATTTACTCTGTCGACAACAGTAATCATACCCCCTTCTCTCGTATTTAGTTTCTAGACGGTTCCTAAACTCTCCCCCATGGTGGAATTCAATGGTAAAGCGGTCAAAGCAATTCCGTGAAACTGAATTGTACCGAAAAAACTAAAAATAGTTTCTTTGATGAATGCATAAAATTTAGGGTTTAGAGATTAACATATTATAACGAAAATCTGGGTCGTAATCAACTATTATACATTAATCAACAAAACAATTTTTAGTTTTTTTTGTATAATTCGGTTTCAGGGAATTACCTTAACCACTTTACCATTGAATTCCACCATGGAGAAGATTTTAGGAAATGTCTAGACACTAATTATAAGGGGGGAGGGGTATGATTACTGTTGTCAACAGAGTAAATGCATACCAGTATTTGAGGTTGCTCGATGGTTTTTGGCTTGAATTATGCTCTTTAGGGTTATAAACAAAAAATATAAAAAATATAAAAAACTGAATTAAACTGAACATTAAATTGACAAATTTTCAAACTTTGGACTGAATTGGCAAAGATATCAAACCACTGAGACTAAAATGACCATTAACTCAAAATTAAAAGGAGAAAGACAAAAATACCCTTAAACTAACGGCATAGCTGGATGCCGTTAGACGGATGGGACGTAATTGGCTAATATTTAAAACTATGAGGACTAAATTGACAAAATTAAAAATTTTGGACTGAAGTGGCGAAAGTAGCAAACCACAGGAAAGAAAATGGCCATTAACTCATTTTTTAAACTCAAAACTATCCACAAAACACTGTTAACAAATAAAGAAAATAAATAATAAGAATATGTGACGTATGTGGTTTATGGTGTTACCTGTGGAAGGTGGCAAGTAGTGATGGTTTTAACTCACCTCAAAAGTTGACTTT
Organism: Bidens hawaiensis; assembly: GCF_021521415.1. Lineage (NCBI taxonomy): Eukaryota > Viridiplantae > Streptophyta > Magnoliopsida > Asterales > Asteraceae > Bidens > Bidens hawaiensis. The sequence goes on from NW_027499239.1 coordinate 15,629, forward strand.
CCACTTTTCAACTCTATAATATTTAACAAGTTAACATTTATATATTTCACTTATATAAACTTCCTTATATACACCCCACAGAACAAAAACATTCACAAAACCACTTCAATGGCTGCTGAATCTAACTATTGTTTCACAAACACATACGAGGATGTTCTAGCTTCATCCCTCCAATCAACAACAAATGAATCCATTGTCTTTAACCTATCCATCCTTGAACAAAAAGCACAACATGTTCACTCCTCAGCCGCCATGTTCTTCGCTCAATCACAAACTCAATCAATGGTTTCTAGCTCAACATCTGTTAGCATGGAGAATATTGCGAGTTTGCTTCAAGAAATCATTGTGATCGCGTCTAATGTCATGTTCACTTGCCAAAACACTGGCCCTGGGGTTAACCATGTTAATACCACTAACAACCATGACAACACGCTTGAGTTTGACCAATTGACTCGATCAAACATGATGTTTGAGTGGTCAGGTGGTGGTGGTGGCGGTGAGAATAGTTTTGGTAGTGTAACGTATAACACAAGAAACAAAGATAGTGGTTCAAATGAGCGAAAACAGTTTCAGATTGAAAGAGATAGACACATGGGAATAGGAATAGAGCCAGAGTCAGGGTCAGGGTCAGGACAAAGATTGTCTCCAAAAAGTTATGACATCATAGAAATGGATGTGGCCGATTTGCTTGCGAAGTACACACACTATTGTCAAGTATGTGGTAAAGGGTTCAAACGAGATGCGAATCTAAGGATGCACATGAGGGCACATGGGGACGAGTACAAGTCCACCGCAGCTCTAGCCAACCCCGTTACATCAAATGGTTCTATGACAACAAAAGTAGCTAAAAAGTACTCTTGCCCACAAGAAGGGTGTAGATGGAATCGTAAGCACGCAAAATTTCAACCGTTGAAGTCCATGATTTGCATGAAGAATCACTACAAAAGAAGTCATTGCCCAAAGATGTACTCGTGCAAAAGGTGTCATCAAAAGCAGTTTTCTGTACTTTCGGATTTACGAACACACGAGAAGCACTGTGGGGATGTAAAATGGCGATGTTCATGTGGCACGACATTTTCAAGGAAAGATAAGCTCATGGGTCATGTTGGCTTGTTCATCGGGCATGCACCGGTTAATGAATCGAGTCCTTTGATTAATAATCACTGAAATTAGGAAGGTGAGTTGGTCTTTTATAGGGTTATTTGATTTTAAATATCTCAATTTTCACCTACTGGCCTGGATTAATCCCAATTTAGGAAATGTTTAAAAAAAATCCCAACTTTGAACGTATTTTCCTCCAACAATCACATACTACCTGAAAAGTAACTCCGTTAGCTTTTTGATGACGTGAAAAATACGTTCAAAGTTATAAAACTTTTCCTAAGTTAGAATAAATCATGACGAATAGGTGAAAATTTGGATTAGTAAAATTCAATTAACTTTTTTTATAACTTTTAATATGGTCAATATGTGTATTTTTGATAGGAAGATGATTTGTATACAACAAAAGTTATTGGACATATATAGACAACCTACGACATGTGCTATATAAGTTTGTTGTATGCCAATCACCTACCTTTGTGATAATGTATGAACAAGTAAGCTCCTTGGTTGTTCTAAATTCTTTTGACTTTTTCTTTATTGGAAGATGACATTAACGTTGATGGGAAGTTGTTATTTTCTTGAACATAATTAATTAATGGATAAACTTGTTTTAAGTAAATTATTGAATGGTGACTTAGTCAGTTAATCAGTCATGTATATTTTAAAACGAAGCTCGTTAAACATGCAATCCTAAATTTTCATCTTATTCTTAGATATGGTGTTTTTGTCTTACAGCTTGAAAAATTAATAATATTATTGATATGACAATTGAATGAGAGTGCAACACGTAAAATGAGACGCGTGCTCACATGATCATGCGTCTTTTTAAGCTTTTTGGACAAATTTTAATGAACAGTTGAAATATTTCCTCATTTATATTTTCGTGACTTCATGAATGACGATTGTTCCCTTCTTTTCATTTAATAGTGAAAGACTTAAATTTTGTTAAGTTAGTTACTATTATTATTTATGATTTCCTTTCAATGACAAAGATCAAAGTGTGAGGATGAGTTTTGTGTATTTAGAGATTAGAAATTAAGGTCTATTTATATATTAATAATACTGGGATCCCTAATATGAATTGAATGAGTCATGCCTTAGGGTTGGTGATGTGTATTTAGATGTGTTGTGATTTTTATTCATGTCATGGCTCCTTTTAGTGTTACGGATGTTGGTTAGCCCTTTAATGATAAGGAGAAGGATACCAATCATGAGTAGTGTAGATTTAGCCGTTGGCATTTAGCCCTTTATTGATAATGAGAAGAATACCAATCATGAGTAGTGTAGATTTAGCCGTTGGCATTTAGCCCTTTATTGATAATGAGAAGAATACCAATCATAAGTGGTGTCTATTTAGCCGCACATGTATTTAGGTGTCGCAATTTCCTATATGACACTAACATGATATAAAAACAATCAAATCTTAGATTGGCATATATGTAATTTAATAAATGAGTTGTGCTCGGATTAAAATGTTTAATTAAAAAAAATCTTGTTTTAGTTTAAGTTGATATGTTTCACATTTTTTATTAAACATGCCGGCCCGCTAAACTCATTTTATCCATTTTTTTACAACCTACCAAGTCGTAGTCACTAGGGATGGGATCGTATCGTACTAACATATACTGAAAACAAAACTGAGTGAAAGTATAAACCCAAATTGTACCGATTGTATCTGTTTAGTACTAATATAACTGAAAATAACAAAAACGAAACTATGAAATGTGAACACCGGTACCGTTAGGTGACGATCGGTCGGTATCATTATGGTACAATACCAGGATGGTATGCGTACTCTTGAAAGAAATGATCATCCTTGATTAACACATTCACATCTTGGTTACCATCCACCAACTCATCTAGTTGTTTCTCATGTTTAAAAAAATGGCTTAAAGATCACATTTGGATTACATGATTTTAAGAGTGTCCGTGTTAGACCCAACGTAGTGGGGCGCTATAAAGGAAGAAAAAGCCCCATAGTGCCTGGAACCACCTCCCCGGGCGTTATGGGGGCGCTTTGGGGCAAAAAAATGGCTTGGGCGCTTTGTACACAGCACCATGTTGTAGAAGAAGGTGGGGCCATGTTTTTCTAGCCAATGAAGGAGAAGGTGATGGTGCTTTGGGGTGCCACCATTACACATGGTCTTAAGGGTTGATGTTTTTACACGATCAGACGAACAAAAATACTAGATTGTATTCAGTTTAACCAATTTAATCTATCAACACCACATGATTCACAACCTACATACCTATTATGTATTCTTTTTATTTTTCTTGAAAAGTTACATAACAAAAGGGTTAGAGCCTTAGAGGCCACACTCTAATATTATTATACAACATGAGAGAATATTATAATACATATTTTCAAATGCATATAAGGTTAAAAATTATATGTTGTATGACAAACATACCGACATTTGTGTCAAGGATCTTTAAGCAATCATTATTGGTCAAAAGATGCTTCCTTAAGGCGTTAATCATGCCTCATAAGCTTGAAGAATAGAATACTCACTTAGCCTTTAGCTTTTAACTTTTAAGATTGTCGAAGCATGAGATGAATCTGACCTGATTCATGACGATGTTTCCACGGATTTTCGAGATGAACGAACCACGTCTTGATCTTCATCTCCAGTTGCTTGAGACCTGCAATGGTTTTTCGGGGGTGTGGAGGTGACTGCTAAGAAATTCTGAGGATCTCTTGTTTACAGACACAAAAAAGTGGTGGTGGCTCTTATTGAGCATGACCCTTTAATAAGGAGGTGGAGACCTCCTTATATAGAGAGTCTCATGGCCACCATCATGGTACCCTAATGGGCCTAGCCCAGTTAGGGTTACCTTCACAAAACCCCCTCAGCCCAATAACATTGTATTAGTCCATATAATAAAATAAGCCAAACATAATAAATTTTGGGTCGTAAAACCGGGTTTAGTACCATACCCCTACAAGCCCCCCAAGTCCAGCGTTGCTCCTGGGCGCGCAAGCGTCTAGGTGGAGCGCTAGACTTTATGAGGTGTGTTAGGTCATGGGGCGGTTTTTTCCCTTTTCTTTGGCCTTGTCTTTATTGTCTTTGAGTTTTGGGAGGTTTTCCTCATGATGGTGACATGTTGCGGTCCTTATGATAATGATGGTGCCCTGTCATAAATAAGATATAGCACGCATCATAGTGGCGCGAGGCCTGATAAAAGATGGAGCGCGCATCTAGATAATAATGAAACATACCTTGCGCGCGAGGCAGCTTACGAGTTATGAGAATAATAAAGCCTGCGCGCGAGGCGACTTACGGATCTATGAGAATAATAAAGCCTGCGCGCGAGGCGACTTACGGAACTATAAGAATAATAAAGCCTGCGCGTAAGGCGACTTACGAGCTATAAGAATAATAAAAACTGCGCGCGTGGCGACTTACGAGTTATAAGAATAATAAAGCCTGCGCGTGAGGCGACTTACGAGCTATAATAATAATGAAGCTTGCGCTCGAGGCGACTTATGAGCTGTAAGAATAATAAAGCTTGCGCGTGAGGCGACTTACGAGCTATAAGAATAATGAAGCTTGCGCGAGTTGCGGCTTACGAGCTATAATAATAATAAAGCCTGCGCGTGAGGCGACTTACGGGCTGTAATAATAATAAAGCCTGCGCGTGAGGCGACTTACGGGCTGTAATAATAATGGAGCTTGCGCGAGTTGCGGCTTACGGGCTATAAGAATAATAAAGCCTGCGCGTGAGGCGACTTACGAGCTATAAGAATAATAAGGCTTGCGCGAGTTGCGGCTTACGAGCTATAATAATAATGAAGCTTGCGCGAGTTGCGGCTTACGAGCTATAATAATAATAAAGCCTGCGCGTGAGGCGACTTACGGGCTGTAACAATAATGGAGCTTGCGCGAGTTGCGGCTTACGAGCTATAAGAATAATAAAGCCTGCGCGTGAGGCGACTTACGAGCTATAAGAATAATAAGGCTTGCGCGAGTTGCGGCTTACGAGCTATAATAATAATGAAGCTTGCGCGAGTTGCGGCTTACGAGCTATAATAATAATAAAGCCTGCGCGTGAGGCGACTTACGGGCTGTAATAATAATGGAGCTTGCGCGAGTTGCGGCTTACGAGCTATAAGAATAATAAAGCCTGCGTGTGAGGCGACTTACGAGCTATAAGAATAATAAGGCTTGCGCGAGTTGCGGCTTACGAGCTATAATAATAATGAAGCTTGTGCGAGTTGCGGCTTACGAGCTATAATAATAATAAAGTCTGCGCGTGAGGCGACTTACGGGCTGTAATAATAATGGAGCTTGCACGAGTTGCGGCTTACGAGCTATAAGAATAATGAAGCTTGCGCGTGCGCGTAGACTTTATGTCCCGCGCCACGCGCAGATGTTGCGTGCGCGTGCGCATAGGCTCTGGCTTTGTGTTAGGCGCACGCGCAGATGTTGCATGCGCGTGCGCGTAGACTTGATGTCTCGCGCCACGCGCAGTTGTTGCGTGCACGTGCGCGTAGACTTTGTGTCATGCGCCATGCGCGGATGTTGCGTGCGCGTGCTCGTAGACTGTGATATGTGAGAGCATGTGATGCGTGAGCATATGTAATATACGTGAGCATATGTGATGCGTGAGCATATGTGATGCGTGAGCATATGTGGTGCATGAGCATGTGATATGCGACTGCGCTCAAGCATCATGGTGGTGTGCATGTTGAACGGAGCGGAGCCGCGTTTGGTCTTGTATTCGGCGCGTAGCCATATGGGATATTATGAGGATTCCCAACCTTAAACTATGGCGTGTAGCCATATGGGATATTATGAGGATTCCCAACCTTTAAGTATGGCGCGTAGCCATATGGGATATTATGAGGATTCCCAACCTTTAAGTATGGCGCGTAGCCATATGGGATATTATGAGGATTCCCAACCTTTAAGTTTGGCGTGTAGCCATATGGGATATTATGAGGATTCCCAACCTTTAAGCATGGCGCGTGGCCATATGGGATATTATGAGGATTCCCAACCTTTAAGCATGGCGCGTGGCCATATGGGATATTATGAGGATTCCCAACCTTTAAGTTTGGCGCGTGAGGCCTGATGCGCGCATGCACGGCGATGGAGTGGTGACTCGCGAGTGCGCGTGCATGGCGGAGGTCTCTTGCGCAAAACCCACATGGTGGTTTCCGCGGTGGTTTCCACGGGCGCTCACGCATGTCGGCGGAATGGTGACCCGCTGGCGAGCATGCGTGACGACAGTCTTCTGCGCAACACCCACATGGTGGAGGTCTTTTGCGCGAAACCCACGTGGTGGTTCCCGCGGCGGCACATGCACGGCTGCGGAATGAGAATCCGCGGGCGCGCGTACATGGCGGCGGAAGTCTGGTAATTTTTGGATCTGCAATTTAAGAGTTAGACCTGCAATTTTAAACCTAAAATCCAGGTCTGTAATCTAGATCTAGATCTGTAAATCAGATCTGGATAGATCTGAAGCTCGGAGCAGATTTAAAACCATCACAGATCCGGAGACTTGATCATTCGAGTCCGGCAGTTTCTTTTCGCACAGATCTGGAAGCCTCTTTTAGATCTATGGATCTTTTTGAGCTTTAATAGAACAAGCCTTGAAGCCTTTTTCTGTAAACTTCCAGATCTGGGTTTTTCCTGGGAGAGATCTGACAGCCGAGATGAAGATCGAAGGGTAGTTCGTTGCCGTCCCACGGATGGCGTCAATGTCGAAGCATGAGATGAATCTGACCTGATTCATGACGATGTTTCCACGGATTTTCGAGATGAACGAACCACGTCTTGATCTTCATCTCCAGTTGCTTGAGACCTGCAATGGTTTTTCGGGGGTGTGGAGGTGACTGCTAAGAAATCCTGAGGATCTCTTGTTTACAGACACAAAAAAGTGGTGGTGGCTCTTATTGAGCAAGACCCTTTAATAAGGAGGTGGAGACCTCCTTATATAGAGAGTCTCATGGCCACCATCATGGTACCCTAATGGGCCTAGCCCAGTTAGGGTTACCTCCACAAAACCCCCTCAGCCCAATAACATTGTATTAGTCCATATAATAAAATAAGCCAAACATAATAAATTTAGGGTCGTAAAACCGGGTTTAGTACCATACCCCTACAAAGATATATATGAATGGTTCCATGACGTTGAGCTTTAATATACTCTTTGTTTATTGAGTAAATGTTGTGCTTCTCATGATGCTAAATGTGTGGGTTTCTAGCATGGTTTATGGATTATATTCTTGATGAAGCTTATAGTTGTACATAAAAGTTATTTGTTATACATAGTGCAACACCTTTTATACGTAAAGCTCTCGCGTCGCGCTAGCCTTTTAGTGTTGGCTTTGAGAGGGCGACGGTTCCAGGCTTGAAATATTTTTACTTTTATGAAAGAAAAAATATATATATTATTTATATTAAAACTCAATTACCCAATTCATTTAAGTCTATTTTTATATAAAAAAAAATTGTCCAACCCAAATATAATTTGTTCTCGCCTTCGATCTAAAAAATTTTAACGATTTTTTAACGATTTTCGGAGACAGCCTTGGTCTTTTGGAACTTAAATGTCTCACCAAGGTTGCTACTTACTCCTACTTATTTACAAGACCATCTTCATTGTATGTATGCATGCGTCTATTGGTGAATTTAGCGTTATCGGGGCTATTTTTAGTAATCAAGGTTTACTTGTAGACCAAATGATGATCCTTTGTGTTTTTGTTTAGTAGTGTAATTTAACATGTTTTCAATTTTTTATGCGTAGTGTAAATTTACCCGTTTTCGTCTGATAAATTGTAGAGTGTTGCTACTATCGAAATTATGCATATCATCGCTCACACGTTCATGAAGTTTGTGAGATGTTTATAGGATTGTAAAGGAAAACATTGAGGATGCTGAAACTAATGTAAATATAAGTTACAATGATACCTTTCATGTTGACTAAGACTACAAATAGTGAAACATTAATGGAGTATATAAATGTATCATAACCGAATATGTTTAATAATGTAAAGATTAAAAATGTTTAAGGTGACAACTTCAAGCTTCATGAAAGGATTATGTAAATCACTATGAATGTGAAATATGTGTTGAGTGCCATTATATATGCACTTTTACATAGCATATTGGTTTCTCATATAATTATTTAAATTTGTATGCATGATGAATGTTTTTGTGTCTCTTTGTTTATTGTTTTCGACGTTCATCTCTTCGCGTCCTCGTACTTTGTAGGCACATGAGACCGAGTGAAGTTACCCACCATTTCCAGTGCCACACATGGTTGATTTACCGGTACCTGCAAATCATAGTATTAAAAAAATGTGTTTTTAAAAATTTCTTTAAAATATAAGTACAACGTCTAATCAGTTCACAAACGAATCAAAAAACAATAAATTCTTACGAGCATTATAAGAGATAAACGGAGTGTGAATGTAAAACTTACAAAGTGACCGGCTTCAAGAATCCAATAGAAATGTAGACTTTTATAAGATTTGGTGAACCCTTTTGTTTTGTTATCATCTCCACAATACAATGGTGTTCTATCAATGCTCAAGAATGTCTTTAGACCTTCCCACCTTTGTCATAAAAGAATACAAAACACAAGGGTACATTAGTAAGTTTTCAATGGATACATACCATTACCATATATGGGGTATATATGAATTTACTTGACCTTTTTTAGCCATGCTTCAGTTCCTTTGGTTGAACATATTACATCAAGCTACAAAAACACCACCAAAGTGTGAACAATTTATTTTTTTAGTATCTTATCTTATTATTATGAAAATTGCACATCAAGCTAGATATCAAAGAGATAAAGGATCTTACTTGACCATTATATATAATCACCTTAACTCCTTTGTTCAATAGCTCATCAACCTAATAAATGATCAAAAAATTAAATTAAACTTTGCTACTATTTCTAATCATCTTGCTATTAATATATAAAAAATATCACCTCTTTAATTCTTGGTCGCATGAAATCGCCTTCTAAGTATTCGAAAACAAGACTCCCTTGCGATCCCCATCTGTCGAAAAGCACAACTCAAATCCGTAAATTCGGTATTCGTTTAACTTAAGTAAAATTTAAAAGGAAAAAATAATGTTAAAAACTCACTCCACATCATTTGGAATAATCCCAAGTTTCTTCCTAATGGCACCATTCATCAAGATACCAAGATCACCATTTTCACTAGGAGAAGTCTTTAATGAATCAAGATATCTTAAATACCTCTTCCTCGAGGTCATTCTCGTTGCTTCTGTTGCTGCCATCGACACTGGATCCATCCCCGAATCCAACAAAAAGTTGTAGAAATCCTACAATTAATACAAAAGGTTGTTTCATTAAAGAAAATGTTTAAAAAAAAGCATAAATGTTATGTGTTTAAACATATAGTCTTATAAAAATATGTTACTTGTTATATTGTCAATGTAGTAAAATAATAAACATACAACTCTGTTGCTATGGTATTCAATCACATTTTCAAGATCACCCCATGTCTCCGTAGCATCTTGTAATTTCCCGTTCGCTATTTGCAGCTTGATTTTCTCAACAAGGCTGTTTCATGGCACGGGCTTGTTAGATAGAATAAAACCCGACAAGATCTAAAGCAATAATGGTACCAACCTGTTTGATTCATTTAGACCGTTGTCGTCTATCCTTGAAACATCCTTCAGAAATGGACCCCAAGAAGTCTTATTGTTACAAATTTAAAGGATTAAGAAATATTTTTCATGTTTGATATGTTTAAAAGTGTCATTTTTGTTGGATGAAAAGATAACAAAATTAAATGAAACAAAATTACCACAAAGTCTTCAGGTGAAATCCAGCTATCTCCTAGAGCAACTCCTAAACATAAAACCAAATCAAAACATATTACTATGTGTTTTTTTTTTACCATAATTTATGCAAATTAAAGAAAAACATAATAATTTTCAAGAATGAATAATTTTGTGCAAGAAAGATGGTTTGTCAATTGATTAATCAATCAAAAATCTATAAATGTTGGAATCTTTTTTGGAAAAATTTAAATAATATGATGAATGTGTAAATCTCCAAGATTGAGCTTTAATCTTTGATCAAAATTTTAAAAGATGGAATCTTTTGGGGAAAGTTTTTAAATAATATGATGAATGTATATATCTCCAAAAAATGAGCTTTAATCTTTTTTCATAATTTTAAAAAAGATGGTGATCTATTTGGGAAAATCTTAAATAATATTTTGAATGTGTATACCTCCAAGAATGAGCTTTAATCTTTGATCAAAGTTTAAAAAAATGGAATCTTTTGGTGAAAATTTTAAATAATATGATAAATATGTAAATCTCCAAGATTGATCTTTAATCTTTGATAAAAAAAAAAAAAATTAAAAAGATGGAACTTTTTAGGAAACTTTTTAATTTAAAAAAAATAGAATCTTTTTGTGAAAATTTTAAATAATATGATGAATATGTAAATCTCCAAGATTGATCTTTAATCTTTGATAAAAAAAATTAAAAAGATGGAACTTTTTAGGAAAAAATTTAAATAATATGATCAATGTTTATATCTCAAAAAATAAGCTTTAATTTTCTATCAAGATTTTAAAATAAATATGGATCTTTTTTGGAAAAATCTTAAAACAATATTATGAATGTGTATGCCTCCAAGAATGAGCTTTAATCTTTAAATTCTAAATTACATAGTAAATGTACCTCCAAGTATAAGTTTTAATTTTTTATATTTAATGGCTTTGAGAACAGAAAGTCCAAGAGTAACTGCATATTTGCCACCATATGATTCTGCTACTATATAAAGAGGACTCTTTTGTAAGGTTTTATCTTTGTTGAATATTGCAATCAACAATGTGGTTAAATCTGTTGCTGCTTCTTCATCAGTTTTCACATACATCCCATTATCCTCAACATAACTGAATCCAGTCCCAACTGGATTATCCTGTTTGCGTAACACCCCGCGAAAAATTATCAAAATAATATAAATAAAATAAAAATGAAACACACTATAATGATGCTACAATATTTTTAAATGTTACATACCACAAATAAAAGATCTGCTTTTTTGAGCCTTGTAGTTTCTGGGCTTTAAGGAAGAGTCCAGTGGGCCTACTTCTTCAAAATTCCCAATCCCAACTCCTGAACCACCCTACATTTATGTGAGAACAAAGCGGTTACCTGTTTATTCGAAAAACAGTTAATTTAATAACCGGTCAGTGTTCAATGGTCAATTAACCGGTTAGACCAGTTAATCGAATCGGATACTAACTGATTTTAAGCAAAAAACCCTAACCATTATAACCGGTTTCGGGTATAACTGACCGGTAAATAACTGGAAAAAAAACGGTTTAATAAAAATATTTAAAAAACCTAAAATTGGTTTCGTTTATCCGGTTTCTGGCCCAAAATGTATAACCGGTTACTAACCGCCGGTTTTTTATGGGTAGAAACCGGTTAGGGGGACCAGTTACTAGCCGGTTAGAAACCGGTCACTAACCGATTAACGGTTTGGATGTGCATTTCTATGTGAAATCAACTAGTTTGGGCTGTTTTGGACTTCAATTTAAAATTTATGGGATGTTTTCGTCAAACACCCGAACCAAATTGACCATTTATAAAACGGTCCGTTATTACCTGTATCCATTTTTATCAAAACTCGTTATGACCAGAACGAAAAAAGACCATTTTTAAGACGATAGGTTATGAGTTATGACACGTTACCTAGACCCGACTGTTTTTCTAGGCATGATTTAAAGAATAGAAAGGTTCAATTTGCATAAACACATATACTTACTGGTCCACCTTGCAACCAAAGAATTATAGGCCAAGGATTGTTTGGATCTTGAGTTCTATGAGGACTTTTGTAGTACCACCAAAACATATGAGCTTCTGTTTTTATAAACATTATAACATCCACAAACACACATAAAAGAATGTTAAAAGATCAAATCATGAATTGCTTTAACAATAAACACACACATACAAGAATGTTAAAAGATTTACGCTACAAACACACGCGCGCTCACACACTCACACACAAGAATGTTAATAGATTGAATCTTGAAAATCTTTATAGTTTAAACACTCTACACATAAGAATGTTCAAACTTAAATGAAATGTTGTAAATCTTTAAATTATAAATACGCACATATAAGAATGTTAAAACTTAAAAGATTGAACCTTGAAAATCTTTTAAACAACAAACACTCACACACACACACAATGTTAAAAAGATTGAATCTTGAAAATCTCTATAGTTTAAACACCCACAAATACACACAAGAACAACGTTGCAAAAGTCGCTAGGCGGCTGACTGGGGAGCTGGGAGTACTCGGAGAGTACTCGGACACAGTGGCGGAGCCACTCTATAACCACCGGGTTCGGCCGAACCCGGTCCTTTTTCGGTTTTATATATAACCTATCGTGTTGAATTAACGAACGAACTCATTTTTTTTTGGTGAGCGAACCCATTATCGTTTTAAAATAGTATATTCGAACCCATTTATCATAAAAAATTTAGTTAATAAACAAATAAAAGCATCTGCCATCCACTCGGCAACTGATCAACTTTTTTCTTCGCCGTTCGCCTTAAGGTTTCAACCATCGCCAACAACCAATACACGTTTGTCTATCGTTTGAGAAGGGTTTTTCTTCAATGAAGCATGTGAAGTCGGATTTGCATAATCATTTGGGTGACGATTATATATATGATGCGTGTATTTGTTGTATTGAGAATGTGTTCTTTTTCAAAGTCGCGATTGAATATATTTTTTAAAACATGAAAATACTTAATGAAAAATTATAATATACAATATCTTTTTTTATATTTAATGACTTTGTATTTTATTAAATGCTAATGATATGTTTGTTATGATAGTTGATATTGCATTTTATTTATCTAATCGAATGATCAACACAACCCGACCCGACCCATTCGGGCGTGAAAACTTTGACACCGGAAAAAAAAATCAAGCATCGAAATTTCCGAACCCACAGGAAAAAGGTTTCTGGCTCCGCCACTGCTCGGACATGGTATATATAAAGAAAATTAGTTTTTGGATATTATATATATGTCAAATATCATAAATTTACTTATATTTATAATAAAATAAGTAAAGAACAATATAAATAAGAGAAATACATTTTTAAATAATAAATTATTCTAAAAATTGTTAGTCATTAATTAAAAAAATGATATTTATTCTTTAATATTAAAGATATAGAAGTTATGCTTTATTTTTTAAGCCAAAATCGGTTCGAGTTCACCGACTAGATGCGATTCTGATTGAGGTTGACCACCTTTAATCAGTTCTTAGCAACTAGACGGAATTAAAGAAACTCGCCTCGGGGACATACCTTGTAGCGAGTAATCGGCCTTGAAAACCTACTTTTACAACATTGCACAAGAATGTTAAAACTTAAAAGATTGAATCTTGAAAATCTTTTAAACAACAAAAACCCACACAGGCACACACAAACACAAAATGTTAAAATGATTGAATATTGATTATTTTTTTAACAAGAAAAATATAAGTATAAAATCTTACTAGGCCTGACTTCAACATAACCCCATCTTTCTGACCCATCTGGAGTCCCATAACCCATAGTCAATCCTCCATTGAAAAGTGGTAGAAAGAATAACACAAGTGAAACACAGCTCAAAGCAACATAATAGGACTTCCTCATTATCCTAAAAAAATATGTATATTGAAGAATTTTCTAAAGATATTTTAAATCACCAAAAAGAAATATAAAACCTACCAAGTTCACTGATAAATACAACTTTTTTGTAAGATTTTTGTAAAAAAAATGTTGGATTTTAGGGTGTTTTATAGTTGAGATTGAAGATTTGAGTGTAAATTAACTAGTAACTTAAAATATGAATATATATAATTAATACTTTTTACACTCAATCTACAACAAACAATAAAAAGAAAAATCCCTCCAGAAATAAAGGTTTTTCGTTACAATTTCATTTTTATTCTTTTTGTGTAACTTTTAAACCGTGAAGTTAATTCTTTTCTATAAATAATATATTAACAAACTTTTTTTATTAAATTGAAGAGTGTTTAATATTAGAATTGGGATGAAATTCAAAACTCTAGATTCTAACTGAATTTGGTTTCTAGTTTAACAAAATTTGGTGCCATTTTTTGTTGATTTTTATTTGATTAAAATAAGTTTAATTTTTATCATGTACATGATTTTAAATACAGTCTTATAAATCCATTTTATACTCTGATGTGACTTTTTTTTTGTGAAACTTCAAAATTTCAAAATTCGAATAACCCGATCTCGTTAACTATTGCAATCGATTCAATCTAACCCTTGCATGCTGAAAGTTGAAAGGAACCATGATTCGTTATTTGTTTTACAGCTCATAAAAGTTTGCGCATTGCAGTTATAATAAAGTAAGGCATGGTTTTTATTAGTGTAATTTTATTTAATTTTTTTAACGGTTATTTGGATCACTTACAGGCTTACAGCTATTGGTCTATTTGATTATTTTCATTTTTTAGGTTTGAAACCTTGAAGTGCTAGGCTGGCACACCTCTAAAAGAAATCTCGTACATAAGTCCACCTTTAATGTAGTTTATTTTGGAAATATGACCAAGGTTAGAGGTGCACAAATCGGGTTTTTCAAATACTCGATTTCGGGTATGGAATAGGGTTCGGTATGACCGGGTATTGAAAAATCAGGTATTGGCAATACCCGGTTCGGGTCCGGGTATTGTCTCTAAAACCATACCCTATGTATCGGGGGTTCAGGTCGGTATAGAACCGCGCATTATAAAACCGTGAATTCGAATACCCTATTTTCGGGTATTGAAAAAACTCTATCTTCGGGTATTTTTCTGGTTTTTTCGGATATTTTTTGGGTATAGATTGGATGCACTTTTAGGGATATTTTTCAGAAAAGTTTCATTTTTTTTTCAGGTAATTTCGGGTATTTGAAAACCCGGTTCCGGGTATGGAACCGGGTCGGTTTTCGGGTATTACCAGATATAAATCGGGTCCGGTTCTGGTACGGGTTTAGGTACTAAAATGCATACCGTATCTGTATCCTACGAGTAAAGTCGGGTACGGGTTCGAGTATTAAAAACCAGGGTATAAGAAAACCGGTTCCTGGTTTTTTCGGGCCCGGTTCTTGGTTCGGTTTTTTTTCACCTCTAAGTTAACCAAGGTACCACACTACCACAAAAAAAGGTAATATTTCTGGATTAAGCCCAGATACAATGGGCTAAAAAGCTCGTTAGATAGGCCCATCAAAGATTTATCATATTATATATACTCTTTTCTAATGTACTTCCAGTTTAATAGTGAAGAACACATAGTAAATTACACCCATAAAATCACAGGGAATAACAACATTTCATGTTTATTTCATGTTAAATTATAATGCAACTATTTCTTTAAAATTTTTCTACATAATTGTAAATGGGTCATAGAAATTGAAAATGTTACATAAGAAACATCTGTATTAAACATTATCAACATGTTTTAGGCGCTATAGTTATTTATCGTAAAAGAACTCAAAAATTAAGCGTCACTAACTAGTACCACTTTCAAAATGACTTATCTCTTACAGTCCTACAAAACTCCATTCGAGCAAAGAAAAAAAATCATGGCCTCTTTGTGAACAAAATGAGCATGAACAACTACTTAGATTTTTTATTTATTGTGTATTTGTTAAAGTTCAGGTAGATTAAATTTTTGAAATCTTTTGAAACAAGGGTGGTTGATCATAACGAAGGTGAGGGAGTCGGCAACCATCCTCATAAACATAGCTATAACAGCTAACACTTCCACCCACCATACACCGACACCTAGAGTTCCAAAATCAAACCCGACAGCAATATAGGCATAGGCGAAGACAGTTCAATGAAAGATAAAACCTTAAGCAAACGGAAGAAAGAGATAAAACGATTACCTAAAATAACTAATTAGAAATTAAAATTGTTCACGTTTCAAAATGTTAAAATATAAAATTTGAATGTGACTGTTATTTAATATAATGGTTTTTTATAACATACCATTGTATATATACATAAAACACTAATCTTTTCTAATCATATTTTCAAAAGATACGTATTTTTCTATTACGAGACTCGAACTCACATTACTTGAAGAATTATATATAATAAATAGATAAATAAATAAACCTCACTACCTGATCCATTATGCTAGAAAAATAGCCAGGAGGAAAAACTTAAAACTAATAGACTATAATTAGGGCTGTAAGCGAATCGGGCGTCTGGTTATTCATTTGGTAAGAAGTTCGTTAATGTTCGTCAGTTTAATTAACGAACCTGACTGGACAAAAAAATTTTGTTCGGTAAGCTTAACGGACTAACATGGACAAGAGCCAAGTCCTTTCGATAGTGTTCGTCAATGTCCGGTAATGTTCGTTAAATCACGTCCGGTATCGTAAGTGTTTAGATTTATCTGTTAATGTAATTTAATTGTGGAATTTCTAGTATTATTAATCACACTTTTGTATTACTACATATGTCTAATGTCTCTTATATTGATTCATTATGTTAATATATTAAGGTAACGGTTGGTATGCAGGAATGAAGGACGGAATGGAATGACCCATTATGATGTAATGGAATATAGTGTGTTTAGTTAACCAAAGGAATGGAATGACCCATTACACAGTCCATTCCATTCCCTCTAAAATACCCCAATTTCATTCCATCCATACCTCATGTTTTTTTTTTCATTCCATTCCCTCATTCACCCTACATCACCTTCACCACCCAACATCAACACCCACCACCACCACCAACCACCGCCACCACTGCCACCATTGTCGTCCACCGCCGCCATCACCCACCTCCACCAACCATCACCATCGGTGCCAGCCACACAGCACCGCCAGCCACCTGTCGCATATATCAACCATCGCCCCACCATCACACATGCCGCCCATCGACACCGCTGTCACTACCACCACCATCGGCGTCCACCGCCGCCACCACCCACCTCCACAAACCATCGCCATCAGTGCCAGCCACCCACCACCTTCAGCCGCCCGCCGCATCCATCAATCATCGCCCCACCATCACACACGCCGTCCACCGTCACCGTCTCCGTTGCCCACCACCACCTCCACTGTTACCGCCACCACCACCTCCACCGTTACCGCCATCACTCCCACCACCACCACTCACTATCATTTTAATTTTATTTTTTTATTTTTTTCTTACCTACCAACAATACAAAGTAATGATTCATTTCATTCCCATTTGGTAACCAAACATTTCATTGGAATGGTAATAACCCATTCCATTCCTTTGTTTATTCCATTACCATGTCCATTCCATTCCGTCATCCATTCCATTACCCCATACCAAACAGTCCATAAGTGTTAAGTATATTTGGATGCTATATAGTGTAATTCTAAATTTGTAAGTAAAGTTGTTTGGATTTATGTTTGGAATTAATATGTAACAGTCTATTTTTGTTGTGTCTGTTGTCCATTAATGTTCACATGTTCATTAATGTTTATTAGTGTTCGTTTGTCCATTACTGTCCGTTTACAATATTAACAGACGGACACGGACAAACTCAATCTTAATCTTAAAATACTAATAAAAGAAAAGGTTGAATCTTAGGTGTCAAGCCTATATTTCTCCTAATTTATAATCTTTCATCTCATTCATTTTAGATATCCATGGCTCATAGGTCAAAATCATTTTGTCAATTGGGTTATAACATAGTGTGAATTTTATTCATCATTGAGTTACGTGCATTTTCATACCCGAGGTTTGACCAACTATGCAACTTTAGTACATTTTTTAAATTTCATGCAAATAAACACCTAACGTTTCCAAAATCATGTTATTTTAGTACTTTTCGTAAACTTTTTTTGTTTTTTTATCGTTAGGGATAAAATAGTTTTTTTTTCCTCTCATTTACTTAACCCTTTAGGTTGGTGGTTATTTTTCAGCATTGTAGAAAATATATATTTTTATGTATGCATTTATATTGTTTAATGACATTATGATCTAGATTATTGTCTATACACATTAATTATTATATTTTAAAATTATTACACGAGAAATTAATTAAGTTCATATTTTCTTTCATATGTGGTACATATGGTGAAATATGAAAAATATACATTTCATAAGTCGTGAACTGAAGAAAAAAAATATAATTCATAAGTTTTACTTTGTACATTAAATTAATTCATAAGTATTTCAATTGAAATAATAAACTTATTTATTTTTATCATTTGATAAATCCCATGTAATACACGGGTTCAAAAGCTAGTTTCTTAATGAACGAACACAAACATGAATTTCGTTCGATAGAGTGTTCGTGAACCGTCTGTTTTTTCGTTAAAAGCTTAACCAACGAACACGGCCAACTTCTCGTCCGGTCCAGTTCGACCAGTGTACACCCCCATCTTTTTAAAAATCAACCAAACAAATAAAATAATCATTTTTCTTAATAATGACAAATTCATATCACGTTAAAAACATTACTTCTTTTAATGCACACCTTTCTCTATAAATAAACATATTAATAACTCCAATGTTTATCACAACTTTTTAACTTTTTAACAGTTTTACCACACGTAGCTATTTCACTCAGCACCTTCTACCCACGTGTCCTCCACGTGTCAACTCCACACACAACTTCCACTTATACAAAATCCAACAAAAACATCATAATCAAATCACTTTCACACACTTTTAACAACAACATAAATAATGGCTCC
The DNA here is from genome assembly GCF_021521415.1 of Bidens hawaiensis. Taxonomy (NCBI): domain Eukaryota; kingdom Viridiplantae; phylum Streptophyta; class Magnoliopsida; order Asterales; family Asteraceae; genus Bidens; species Bidens hawaiensis. The sequence goes on from NW_027499239.1 coordinate 34,450, forward strand.
AAAGAAAACTGTCGTCAAAACCACCAAGAAAACCATTCAAGAAACCGTTCAAGTTTCAATAATCGACCAAAAAACCAACACACCAATCACTAAGGATATTTCATCTAATGAAAAAGATTGAAATTGTCACGGTTCAAACCCCACAACAAATGTTGTTAAACGATGATATTGATGATGTGGAAGACGACGTCGTAAACGAGCATAAGATACGAGAGATTGAAGTCCAGGATGTCGTCACACCGACACCGAAGAAAACCGGGCGTAAAACGAGAGAAATTAGAGTTCGGGAAGCCGATACACCGGTCCCGAAGAAAACCGGGGGTGGTGGGAAGAAAAAGAAGCAGAGGAAGGTAGTTATTTATTGTATTTGACACGACACCAAAACCTGACATGATGAACCTAATAGGAAATTTGTGGGTTTAGGCCAGTTTCAGGTCGAATCTGTGAACCCGTTTAGCTAAATGGGTCGGGCTAGCGGGTTTAGCGTGTTTAGACCATATTTTTTATTTAATAAATTAATTGGTTGAGGACCTATTTTGTAATTAAATTAATTGTTCTTAAACTAAAAAGATACAAATTATAGAAAAATATTGGGACTATAATTGTTTTTGAGAAATTTGTACTTTTGTTTTAAATGTAATTATTCTCAAAAACTAAAAAGGTGCAAAATATTCTATAACTTAATATAATTGTTTTTTTTTTGCAAATTTACAATTTTTTTCATAAAAATGAAAATTTAGTTTTATCTTTAATTAAATGTAATTGTTCTCAACTAAAACGATACAAAATATAGAAAAATATGCTCTAATTGTTTTATAGAAATTTGTACTTTTGTTTTAAATTAAATGTAATTGTTCTCAAAACTAAAAAGGTGCAAAATATTCTATAACTTAATATAATTGTTTTATATAAATTTACAATTTTGTTCATAAAAATGTAAATTTAGTTTTTCGAAATTTGAAAAACAAATAAAGAACTTTCAAGACAAATAGGCCGTGTTCAGGTCAACCCATAAATACGCGGTTGCGTTTGGCATTTTGGGTTCACATGTGCTACACAATTTTCGGGTTTGGTTTGTGCAAAATTTTTAGGTTCATGTCAGGTTGGACCGGGTCAACCCATAAATACGCTGCCGCGTTTGGCGTTCTAGGTTCACATGTGCTACACGATTTTCGGGTTTGGTTTGTGCCAAATTTTTAGGTTCATGTCAGATTGGACCCACGAGCACAACACGTTTAACACTACGTGCCGTTAGGGTTTACATGTGTTACATGATTTTCGGGTTCGGTTCATGCGTGCCAAAATTTCAGGAGGTTGGACCCACGAGCACAACCTATTTAACACCCCTAGTTATATAGCCACCATATTACATAAATAGTCCCTATACTATCACTAACATTATAATTGTTGTTCTAATAAAGCTTGGCGAGAGCGGTGCCGGTGAAGGGTACAAAAGGTATTTGCATAGGGTATTAAAGCAAGTGCATCCAGATTTAGGGATATCGTCGAAGGCGATGACGATAATTAACAATTTGATGGGTGACATGTTCGAGAGGCTAGCGGAGGTGGCTGCGAAGTTGTCACAATACAACAAGAAGATGACGTTGACGTCGAGGGAGATACAAGCCGCGGTTAAGTTAGTGTTGCCTGGAGAGCTTGGGAAGCACGCGATCGCGGAGGGGAGTAAGGCTGTTACTAGTTATGTGGCTTATGGTGGTGGAACCAAGTCTTAGGTTTGATGTTAAGATTTAGTGATGACTAGGAAGTATGATATTACTAACGTTGTGGACTTGTAGTTTTTTTTTCTGTTCTTGTTTTTATTTTGTTGTGGTGGTTTTGTATTTTAAATGGGTGTCACGCCTATGGCTTATATATATATATATATATATATATCTATCTTACATGCTATAGTAACACGCCGTAGAAGATAAACGTATATGTTATGTTAAAAGCAGTTGGTTTGTATGCTATACTAACATACATTATAGTATCAACTATCAAGTTGTAAGTAGTTTTGTTACTCTTGAAACATTCTATGACGCCATATTTGAACAAAAACAATTTGACCATCTAATATCACCGGGTGGATTAAGTTTCACGATTTCGAACTTACGCACTGACGAAGCCTCTTTACCTTGGGTGGCCGCAACCCCTTTGTTTTTTTGGTAGGTTTCACAATATCAAACTGAAGCCTCTTTACCTCGGGTGGCCGCAACCCCCTTTGGTTTATTTGGTAGGTTTCACGATATCAAACTTTATTTGGTAGGTTTCACGATATCAAACTTAAGCCCTGACGAAGCTTCTTTACCCGGGGTGCCACCGGCACACTTTGTTCTTTTACGTTTACCCGGGCCCATTTTGCTTCTTTACACAGTAGTGCAAGTTTGCCTGACTACCCCTTTGTTTAAAGCACTGACGTAGCTTCTTTACCCACCCGGGCCCTTTCTGCTTCTTTACGCAGTAGTGCAAGTTTGCCTGGCTACCCCTTTGTTTAAAGCACTGACGTAGCTTCTTTACCCAGGGTGGCTTTGCCCCCTTTGTTTTTTTTACACTACTAGCTTCTTTACCCAGGGTGGCCTCGGTCCTCTTTGTTTTTTTACGCAGTGGTGTAAGTTTACCCAGCCAACCCTTTGTTTTTCTACACAATAGTGTAAATTTATCCGTTTTTGGTTTTGAAATTTTTATACGTGCCCATATTCACCGAGAAATTTTTAAAGGTAGTGTAAATTACTTGTTTTCGACTGAAAATATAAGTCATGCCTACCTTGTTTATGAATTTTTTAGAACACATTTTCAGGTTGTCTTCGTCGCGAAGAAAAAGATACTAAAACGAAACTCCCTAGCGTTCTTGTCCTAAAGAGGTTTTCAGGTAGTCTTTTTCACGAAGAAAAAAGTACTAAAATATAATTAGGTGGTAACTTTTAAATTAAAGTAACTGATTAAATTTAGTTTGAAATTGATTGAATTAGTTGACAAGCTTACTAAATCAATCTAAACAAGACTAGATTAAACTTAGCAGAAAATGTGATTATAAGTTTGGACTTACAAAAGTGACACAAAGCCCACTACATTGAACAGTTCGTCCGGAATTAGTAAAGCTGCTAAAGCAGGTTTATAAACAAAATTTTTCTATAATGGGTTTCTGCTTCAATGGAAGATAATTAAACAAAAAGAAGTGGTTTGGTTTATCCCATTTTAGTATTGGTACTTTTTAAATGACTTGTCTCAAGTTAACAAACTTGTAGTGCCTAAATCTAAACACTTCTAAAAATGAAACGATAATATACTTTACATCTACAAAAGCCTACCGCATGACCTGTTAACTTGCGTCTACGTCTAAGGGCATTAGTGCTTAAACGGATTAGTTAACGCCTACGTCTAAGGGCATTAGTGCTTAAACGGATTAGAAACGCCTCTTTTTTATGTCTAAGGGCATCTTTTTATTTCTAAGGACATTCATCGATGTTGTACTGTAACAGACTACAAACACCTTTTTTTATGTCTAAGGGTATCCAACTGAAACGGGTTTTTTATGTCACGTCAATGTTACAGACTTTTTCCAGTTCTAAGCGTAGTGATCGAAGAACTTTGCAATAAATAATTAAGTTAAATAAATATTCTATAATAAAGAAAAAGGTGAGACATGAGGAAAAGCTTTGTAATAATAATTAAGCTAAATAAATAAGTTTATAAATAAAGAAAAAGGTGAGAAATAAGGTTTATTATTGGTTGGTGAAATAAATGGGGTATACACAAGCGCCACGAACGCCAAAATAACCTGCACTCATGCAGTGCCGATTATGTTAAAAAACGTCCAAGGCGTAATGGTGTTTGGGCGTTATAGATTCAAAAATAATGGGGGATGAAGCCCTACGAATACCCTAAACGTATTCCAAAATTTACACCTCATTAAACTACCATGTGACTTGTTATCCTTGTAAGTTGTAAACTTGGTCACGTTAAATTACTCCCTAGCTCTAAACGTACTTTCAAAACTATCGGTGTGGGTCACTAACTTGTGTTAACTTAGTAGCATTAACTTACGCCATACCTCTAAACAACTTATAAATTTACACAACCTTTTAGCGTAACGTGTTTTGAATGTTATCCATATGATTTGTTATCTTTACTTCCAAGCGTACTCCTAAATTTACAACATTATAACGTAACGTGTTTCAAGATTATTCATGTGACTTGTTAACTTACACCCGAACTTACGTGTAGTGTTTCGAAAATTGATAGATAGTTTATTAATCATTCACAAACAGCCTCATTAAACTCATCAAATGTGACCTACGAGCCACGGCATAAATCAGACAACGATTAAAAAGCATTGAATGCTTATTGAATAGAGTAACTACTTGATTGATTTTCTGTCTAGAATATTGGTTTTATTAATCCAAACTATCGTCTTTTAGTCACTGCCGGTCTCATCTAACGAATTGGCTGCTGACGATCTCAACGTGTAACGTATTTGTTCCTACCGGTCTGCGACTAAAATAATCATAACGCCGTTAGTTGCAGGTCGTCAGAAAAACGTTTTTGGCCGAAAAAATCACATTTTTTGCCGAAAAACGCCACCTGAACACCGCCATAACCAGCAATTGACTCACCGCCAACCAACCACCACCACTTGAGCACCATAAACTGATTTCGACGATAGTTTTAGGGTTCTGACGACCTCAATAATTGGGGATTTTACTATAAAACAGTTCCTAAATGTCCGATACGAAGTTACCAAGATGTTTTGGATGAAAATGTTGAGTTTTCGGGGAAAAAAATGTGAGCTTTTCGGCCAAAAACGTTTTTCCTGCGACCTGCAACTAACGGTTTTATGATTCTGTTAGTCGCGGACCGTTCGAAACAAATACTTTAAAAGTAGGGACCGTCAACAGCCAATTCGTTAGTTGGGACCGACAGTGACCAAAAGACAATAGTTGGAATTAATAAAAACCAATATACCGAATATATATTTAAAACTTTACTCTTGTTTTATATTTTGAATTTGTTACGTATTTAAATATACATACTTTCGTAACCAAAGGGCATACTATCGTCTAAACTCTAAACATATCAAGTTGTAAGAAACCGAGCTACATTTCATGTGATTGAAAGTTCAAGTCTCATTATAAACAAAGTTGTAAATTTAAAAGAGAATTACATATGACAATCAAGCATGACCCGATGGGCATATATGAAACCCAAAGCATTTGGGACGGGTAATTCTCGTCCTTTTTGGTGTTAAACTGAGTATGACATTAGTTTTGAAACTTTTTTTTGGGTATGGAATGAGTATGAGATTAGACATCCAATCTAATTATCCGTAAACATATACCCGTTTGCCCATACCATAACTTTAATATTAACTTTTATTTTCCGTTCACCCTGGTATAGTAACCATTCATTCATATAGTTTTATTAGGTAGAAATGGACTATTTTTATGTTGGAAAATAATCTCTCTACTTTTTATATCAAGCATTAGCTTAGCTTTTATAATCTATATCTAATTTCATATATTTTTGATATGTCAACTTTTTTATAGTGGTGATAGGCATGTATTAGAGGCTTTAGAGCATTCTAAACCTATTCCTTAAAAATATTTGAGAAAAAAATATGAATTATATGGTATGGCTATAAATGTTTATGGGTAGAGCAGAAAGAAAATGTCATACGCAAAAAGTTAAATTTGGGGTTTCACTGTTTACATCGTATAATATTTTAATATTTTTTTTAAAAGTGGTTGTGAGTGAAAGAGAGATAAAGGATAATGATAAAAGTGTATTATTTAATTGAAATGGAGAGAAAAATGTAGTGATTTTTAGTTTAATGTATATAATATATATGGATATATGGTAGGGAACTGAATGTAAAAATGCTCGTATATCATATGGTAAATAAGTTAAAAACATAAAATTGTACACAAATTAGCATGGTAAGAAAATGTATTTTGAAATTCCTAACGAGTATTTTTAACATACTAACGGGTATGCTCGATATATACTTGACATATACTCAGCGGGTATCAGGTTGGTATGGGACACGTGTTACAATCATAACAAAAATAATTAAGTAATACTTAAATACGTTACATATTAAATTATCAACACAAATGTATTTAAAAAAAATAACCATATCTTTATTTCATATCCTTGTGAAAATAACAAAAAAATAAATACTCGAACTCAAGTTAAATCTTTAAACACAAAACACCAAAAGAGTCAAATTGACTCACTTGTCTCCATACATACAAATAATTATGATAGTGAGGTGAAACCGTATGTCACAAAACCTTCCAAATATGAGTGTCACTCATACCACACCAAACACCATCACACCCTCCAAACCCTTCACTCAACATGAGCCAATTCTCCTACCATCGTTTCTTACTCCAAGAAGAAGCCGACGATCGAGTCCTTCGACCGTCGGCTCCCTCCTTCACCTCCACCTCCCCCTTCGACTCCTCCCTAGTCCTCACCGTCCTCGTCCTCCTCACCGTCCTCTTTTTCATGGCTTTTTTCTCCTTATACATCCGCCGCTTCTCCAATAACAATAATAATATTACCAATTTTGACAACTCTGTTCAGAATTCTCCACCACGTTTTTCAAAACATAATGGGGTTGACATCTCCACCGTACAGTCACTCCCAGATGTACTGTATGGTGCAGACACAGACTCCACTAATAATATTTTTAGTGAGTGTTCTATTTGTTTAACTGAGTTTGAGGAGAGAGAAAAGGTAAAAGTGATCCCGTACTGCGGGCATGGGTTCCACCCCATGTGCATTGAGACGTGGCTTTCATTGCACGGCTCGTGCCCGTTGTGTAGATCAACTCAGTTGTTTACGAACGTTGATGAAACCCGATCGTGTACCGGATAGGTATCCAAAGGTGACGTAGACAAATTTGCCGGGAAACATTTTTGGCAGTGGTGCACGTGGGAGAGTGGCACGTGTGACGACATGTAAAAAATGTACTATGTGAATTTTTGTCTTTTTTTTTTGTTTGCTAATTTTTAATATTTTAATTGCATTTCGTGTAAGTTAATTATACTAGATAAATATGTAGTGATTGAAACTTGTAAGACATGAAAGCTTCTAGAGATAATTTGGTTTTATTTAATTTTTTAAATACATAAGAGTTATTTTTTATCCAATTTTATTAAAAACCAAATACTAGTAAGAAGCTAGCAACCAAATAGCAAAACACCAGCAGACAACACACCCTGATGACGGTTTTTATTCTTTTTCACTCAATTATTTTAAAATAAAAATAAGGGAAAAAAAAACAAAATTTGTTTTTGTTTTAGACTCTTAGCTACTCATAATTTATATTCATCTAGTTTAAGTATTTTATGTAGGATAATTCATCTATATGAACTAGGAGTGAGCAAAGCTTAGTCGTTAACCAGACCACCACGAACCGAATTATCAACCACCAAGAATATAATTACGACACGCTATCGTTGAGATGAATATATGTACATATGAATATGATTGCATGTGTTTATGTAATTTATGTTAATGTTGAAACGAAATACTTGCATGATTCAGGAAACGTATGGACCAAGTAGCTTCAATTCCCGATTGATGTCACTAGTTCTTTTTCCATGTTCATTTAAGTCAAATTATAGGTCTAAGTTGGCTTGGTTATTTACTCGGGATTAAACAGAACCGAGCTTCATAACCGTGTAACCAAAACTGAAGCTAGCTTTTATGGTTATGATTAAGAGTAAAATCAAAACCGAGCTACGATTTGCACGCTCCATTTATGAACCGATAAATCTGATACAGAATTAAATGGTTTATGTATTTTTTTTTTGTTCTCACAAGAATTTAGCATTTGATAATAAACTCACCCTTAAAACATATTCCATTATAATTTTTATAATTAAATATTTTATACAAATAAATTTACTAAACAAGTAATTTTACATATATGCAAATATTTATTTGGTGTAGTACGGTTTGTGCAACCTACTACCTCTTATCCAGTAGGAATATGCCAGCTGGAAATAGGATTTGTTATATTATACCACCACTCACAATTATAAATGAATTTGTACTTTTTTTTTAAGATGTGAAATGTGAAATTGGATCTATATAATAATATGTGAATGGTTTAGGATTTGATAACCATATATTTCATCAGGATACATTGGTTTGGCCTTTGGACAGTGACATCATATTCATCTTGTATACTTTTATATGTGATTTAAATTTTAACATGTCATTAATTATTTCTAAACATTATAAGCAAAAGATATAGTAAATGGTACAATATATTGTATAGGTAAAGATTAAAATAATAAAGCTTATGCTATAAGCCTATAGTTATATCTTCTCAATGAAAGAAGTAAGCCGGGTTTACAATGTCAGTAGGATTTTTCACGGGTTGGTTGAATGTAGTTGGGGTTAGTTCGGATTTCAGTTGGTTCGATTTAATAACATGTTAAAAATTATAGCTTTATCTCGGTTTGGTTTGACTCCTTTTAGAGAAAAAAAGGTTTAGACAACTTTCAGTGTTAAGTTTTAACAGTTTTATAGATTTCATTCAGATTTATATAAAAGCATAGTTTTCATTCAACAAACTTAAACTCAAGAGTTTTAACAAAGTTCAATTTTAACATAATATATAAACAAATATGTTAAATACAATACAAAATAATATATAAACAAATATTTTAAAATTCTCTCTCTCTTGTAAATTTGTATCCTATGAAAGTAGCAAATAAATACCTCTTCTTAATAAGAGTATGATAGGTGGCAATAAGAGGTGTTTTATGACCATCACAATAATACACAAATTTATATATTTTTGTAAGATGTGATATTGGATTATATGTGATTGGTTTAGGATGGGATAACAAATATTTTTATAGAGGTACGTTGGTTTGGACAGTGAGATATATGATTTAACATTATATTCCTTTTGGTTCTATTCTTTTATATATATGTGATTTAACATATCTTTATTTCAAATCATTGAAGGGAAAAATATTGTAAAAAGATAAACTATTGTATAAATGAAAATCAAAATTCAAAAAAGTTGACTGATAAAGATTAAAATACAACTATTATTATTATTATTATTATTATTATTATTATTATTATTATTATTATTATTATTATTATTATTAACTAGCTCTTAACCTTTTTTTTCTCTCACAACCATCACTTTAGATTTGTTGCAAATAAAAGTCCTTAAAATAAACATATGAGTAGTCAAATGGTATAAAATAAACATTCTCACTCGAGTATTAGGGTGGTATTTCCGAGCCCCACTCCGGGAAGGATTTTGGGTATGTGTCGAAATTCACGGGGTCCTGACCATCTTCATAATTCTTTCCGATCCTCTAACCCGACGTGATGCTTTTTGCCTTTATTCTTTCATGGAATCGCCATTACCAACCCACGCATGATGCATTTTGCCTCGTTACCATCATATGTTTAGAGCCCACCCCGTCCATCCTTAGAGTGGTAAACTTTTGTTTCTTGTAATTCAATAAAAGAAACTCGTGTCGGGGGTCTATCTAGAAGCAGTCTATCTATTTTCATGGATAAATATAAGGTTTTTGTGATTTTTACATATCACATTCTCCATATCCTATTAATAGTTTTGTTATTTGTGAGATTTACTTGGTATGCTTATTGTTGTAATTCAATAAACAACCATTTTTGAATAATAAAATTTTATTTAACGAATTAATGACAAATTTAAACTTTGACTTTTGCAAACACTAATATGTTCGGACACAACACCGAACCAAGCAGAACTTTCTAGTTCCTTTGTTACTTGAACATTCATGACTTCTCATTAAGGCTGGAGGCCCCAAATCATTTTATTATAACTTATGCACATACCCAGCAATAATATCTCATTGTCTATGAAAAATATTATTTATTCAGATGAAATTATTATAGTTTTGGTTCAATTTGATGTCCTTATTAATATGATGATGTTTTAGTGTTGAGACTAATAGAATATATTACTATTACTCTTGCATAAATGCAAACCGAGGATGCAATGATTCGCTCATCAGCCCATGTATTACCATTATTGGTCGCACAGACATTGCCATCTACAACGGAGACTAATCACAATACCAGATACAAGGGCAAACCGTTGGGGGCGTTCCCGCAAAAGGGGGGGTGAAATTAAAATAAAAAATGAGAAAATTAAAAAAAAAAAAACCCTTATATTTATAATAATATAAATATAGCTTTATTATAAATATAGCTCAAAAACTCTTAAAACCCATCCACCACAATACCACATATATATAATTTAAAAAATTATAAACATAGCTCATAAAGCCCATTAGTCTATTACACATATAGCCAAAAAAAATATAGTCCATTAAACCCATTACACATTTAATCAGGGATAAAAAATCGAAGTAGTCGTACATACGGTCCACATTGTTTTAAGAACGATATAACAGAGTGTCAATTATGAAGAATTGATATACGACTTTACTTTTGTTTATTGTTATCACAATGTAACGTTGTTAAAAGAAAAATCTCAAAGACGAGCGTCGCGTTACACACATTTTTATGATGGCCCGTTTTTGTTAAAGCAAGCCAAAATTTTTGTTAAAACTCAGTATACACAATCAAAACTAACGAGAGGGTTAAAACTCTTGCATATACTACTCGCAGACATCAAGTAGTTTCACTCGCAATATTATGAACTACAAATGTAAGCAATGATGATTAGGTCCTTTTAGAAGCCATTAGTCGAACTTTAAAACGTTTGCAAAAAGAGTTTGTAATAATCATATTTCAAGTTGTCCAGCAAAGCACCACATTCGACACGCGAGTTACAATAATGAACCGAATAAACTGATAACACGGAAGCTTTAAGGCCTGGTACTGTCCACTACTCATCACATTAAAAACACATAAGCAGCCATTCTTCTAATCTTTTTAAATCAGCACATTAACCTTAAAAGACACTTTGTCAACTTCATAAATATAAATAAAATTATCCGATATGAACTCGCCATCCGTATGTCTGCCTTGTTGTCATTCGACCTGCTAATTATTCTTTTCCCCGGAGTTAATAATAATAATAATAATAATAATAATAATAATAATAATAATTGTATTAGTAAGGGTATATCAAGTGTTGTGTTCTCTGTGTCCACCTCAGCCTTTCTACGGGTGCCTCACGCTTTCTTTTACCTTTGACCAGTTAATCTTCTCTGCACAGTTTGCGCATACGTACACATGTCCACACCTGCTTTTTCAAACAAAAAATTGTCAAATAAAATTTTAAAAATAATTAAAAAAAGAAAAAGAAATATTGGTGAAGCCCGATATTAAGAAAGGCCCGATTTTTTTTTTAACTTTTTATATATTTTTTCTACATTAAGCACTTAAGCCTGCAACAAAAAGAGAGCCCCTGAATTCGTTTAATTTTGTTTTGTATTATCGCCACAATAGCTTTGTTATTGTTTATTCATTTATTGTTATCATAATATGCGTCGATCTTAGGAAAAAATATATATATATAACGGTCTTTTTTTAGTACCTTTTTGGGGCACCCAAAATCTAGAAGATCACTCGCTCCATTGATTTTATATATGACCAATTCAAAGGGGTTGAGTTTGAGAAAACAAACATTGTTTGTTATGACTTTATAGGGTCACCACAATAGACCTTGAAAATTAGTATAATATTTTTTTACAACAAACCGTTTTGTTTAGTCAAAACCCGCTTGACCCATTACCCGATCCAACCCGCTAATATACCTATTTGGTGAAGAATCAGACCCGCTGTCACAACATAAGAAGCAAGACTGCAAGCTTTCTTCACCTAAAATAAGGTCAACAATGAGAGAAGACTTTGAATACAAATATAATATCAAATAAAAAAATATTAAAAATTGAATAAGTTGATTTATGATTAATTATATTAATAATTATGCCAACCTGAATTAGATGACCGGTTAAGGGCTAATGAAACTTCTTGTTGCACTGACCGTTGCAGCTCGAGTTGCATCTTCATGCACGTCTCAAGAGCGCTCTGCATGCTATTCATTCGTTCTTGAAGCATAACCATATCCATACGTAGACCATTTATGATCTCCAAATCCTATGCATTATCAAAATAAAATTATAAAAATATACAAATAAAATACGATATTTGCATCTATTATATAAGATCATTTAAATTAAACTTACAGTTGCGGACTGTTGTGTGACTTCGGGGTGTTGCCAGCTGTCACCTAGTTCTGTACTCTCATCAACTTCATCATTTTCATCTTCTTGGTGCTCGGTCTCTAGCATCCAGTCATCGTCTGATTCAGAAGCTTGATGTTGGCGTGCCAGGTAGGATTGTAAAACCTGGTTGAGTCTCACACGGAAACCGCTTTGAAGAAGATTAGAAACTCGTCTCCTACAAGGTTAAAAGTTTGTAAGCATAAATAATATTAAAAACTGTTATTAGATTATAGAGACTAATAAGATGGTCAAATACCGGCTCGTGAGTCGTTGAAGTTCATGTCGAATATTGTTATCAGTATCATCATCGTGTATAAAAAATGCATCTGTTGTGACCACCGGATGATCATCATCATACCACCCATTATGTACATTTTCTTGGTACATCCAATCATCTTGATTCTCAACCGAGTTTGCATTTTGACTTTGGGTTGACTCGATATTAGTCAAAGTCGCATTGTCTTCCGCTTCCACAATTTCTTCTTGCCAAGACAATATATCCGTTTCGGTTTCTGATGCACTTAGATGGTCAAATGCCTGGTCAACTTCTAGTTCAAGTTCATCCACATTCGACTCGTACCGACTTTTAAGCTCCAAAGACTCTTGACACGGTTCAGTTGGTTGCGGTGTTGGTGGTGGTGGCAGTGGTTGTTGTCTCTCGGATTCATTATCATTAACAGTATCATCTAGTAACTGATTTTCTAGGTATTTTGTGTCATTCTCGGATGAGGTATCAGATTCATCAACAATATCTTCATGTACTAGATTTTCTTGATTTTTTGTGTCATTTTCAGAAAAAGTAGCAGATTCATTAACAATATCTTCATGTACTTCATTTTCTTGATATTTCATGCTATTGATAGACGCGGTATCAGAGTGAGGCCCATCATGAGCTTGTTCTTGGCTGTTCACTCTGGAAAGGAACCCTTTTCTGCTTCAAACAAACGTTACAAAAGTGACATTTTATATTCCAATATAATGAACAGAATGTTAATAGTTTAGAAATATAACAACCAAAAAAGTTGAAATCTTGATAATTATTAAAAGGTATGCTTTACTGGATAAACAGTGAAGAATATTCTCTTGATATCAGACAGATGTTTAATATAATAGTGAAAAGATAATATACCTCAAATCAGAAACTGTTTGTGATTGCCTCAAATGTCCCAACTCACGTGCTGCGGTAGAGGTTGGTTTTTCATCTTGAACAAATCTTTGATTCAACAAGAATCTACCTTTGAGCAATGCCTACAACAGGATCACAAGTTGCCTCAAATTATCGAACTAATGATATATGTTTATAGATAAAAAACATAATATAACAAATTCAATAACTTTGAAAAGATGCAATGCACACAATTTTTGTGTGTAAAGATTAAAAAAATAAGAGTAAACGAACCAAACGTTCATGAACTGTTCGGCGGGGTGTTCATTTATGTTCGTTTATTTAGTAAATGAACGAACATAAACACAATTTTTTTGTTCATGTAATTAAACAAACAAACACTAATACACGCGCTGTTCATTCATTTATGTTGATGAACGTTTGGTCAAGTACGCTTAATTTCGTTCGTTTACGTTTGGTCAATTATATTCATTTATGCCTGTTTACATTCATAAACTGTTACTTCAGGTTTAAACCGAAGAACATGAGCACACATGCACATCCCAGTTAATTAATGAACAAACATGAAAAAAAAATATGTTCGATTATATGTGTGTGGTCGTGTTCGTGTTTGTGTTCAGCTAATGCTAAATAAACGAACATGCCCTTGTTCATGTTCTTGCGGTTCATTTACACGCCTAAATACACAAAAATGTTCAAACCTTAATTCGTTTCCGATGAGCAAAAGTTGACACGGGTTGACTTTCCAACAAACTCCGCATCTCTTTTTTCCTTTCCGCTTCAAACCTTTTTAGCAAGTCAAGAAGAGCATGTCTACCATATAACAAACGCAAACACTTTCGTCCACCAACGCTCGTTTGACCGACACCTAATCCATCTTGTTCCTCCATAGGAGATACACACGTTTCCGCTTGCTGAGTGTTTGACTCTAACCATTGTCTCACTGTCCTCACCCTCAAGGATTCAGTATCACAAACCAAACGAGCCCGCGAACAATTATTATCATTATTACTAGTATGTGAAACATTCAATGCACGCTCGTTACTATTAATATTCTTACTTCCCCACTCACGAAAAACTCGTCTCACACGCTCTTTGTCAGCCGTACCAATAGCAGGAGATGGCTGCAAGCCCGAGATCTGATTCAAAGGACACTCGTTTTCAGCTTCACTAGTAATTGTTGACATATTCTCACTTTCACCGCCCTCTGAAGAACATGAACATCGGCCTCCTGTAATATTGTCATTAACATTCGTCTGTTTCGTTTTGGTCTGTTTGTTTTTCGTTTCATCGTCAAGATCCCGCCACAGTTTCCGGATAAAAGATGTACGGGTGACGGGTTTCTCTTGATTACCAAAATAAGAAGATTCAAGCACCGAAACGTTGTTTATTCCAGCAACAGCCATTGCTTTACACTTGACCGCTAGAGTTAAGCATTAACTGTAATCATCATAAAACCTGAATCCATAAAAATTAAAATACTGATTTAAAATTCAAAAAAAATGAAATCTTGATAGTTAATGGCATTTAAGAGCCAATGCCCGCGAAATTAATATTGTACTCGCAAATAATGGCATTGCATAATTCATGTTTTAGATAATATTACAAAGATAACTTATCCTTGGCAAGAAAGGAATCCAATTTAATAGAATTGCTACAATATCCAGAGAATAATTCCATGTGAACACGCGCATATCGAATCTAACATGCCAACAATTATAGCTCGGGATGAGATCAGTATAACACTAAAAACTACAGATACCGGAAATTAGTAAAACCATATACCAAAATCATGAAAAATTGGATGCCAATACCGGTACCTGTTCAATACGGTACGGATATGATATCTGTACTTCGGTAATAAATGATGTATGCCTAAATACAGTATAGAAATAAGATTCGATACACATTTTTTTCTAAAAAAATGGCAATAGATTTTTTTCCTGATCTAACATATTAAAATCCTAATCACAAAAAAGTTAAAAAAAACTCATACACATAATATTTCTTCAAAACAACAAGATTAAACAACTGGTTACGGATCGACTAACACGAACAATAATTCAGAAATTAAAACACTTTAGATTCAACTGAAAACACAATATTATGAATATTTTTTTCCTAATCTAACACATTAAAATCCAAATCACAAAAAGCATAAAAAAGCTAAAAAAAAAAAAAAGAAGAGAATGAATGAATACTGATACAGATATTATTAGTATTAATTATTCTTCAAAACAACGAAATTCACCGACATAAATGAAATTGATTAAAACATATTTATAAATTATAATCCAGCTAACAACACAACGATGACTGATTATAAGATTATTAATCGATTAAGACGAACAATAATAATTCAGAAATTAAAACTTGCTATTAAATAAATAAACCGCACAAATGTTACATCTAATTATCTAAACCACTCATTTCACCAGATTCAAACCTGTACAAAAGAGTAGACATAATATAATATAATATAATATATATGTATATATAACAATTATGAATCGATTAACATGAACAGAAACTCATCTATACAGCAAGCAGTTAACAGATTATTATTCTGCCTATAAGCGAAGAAATGAAGAAAGAGTTAAAACCTGCAAATACTTTTCTTCTTCTTCTTCTTCTTCTGTGAATATTATTAATTCTATGAAAACTGATGGAAATGAAAGATTAAAAGAGTCGTCTATAGTTCAGGGGTGGGTAGAAGGTGAATCCTAAATAGTAGTAATATTAATTTTCAACAAACACGCCGTATAGATGATGTATATAGAGATAGAGTAGTTGTATGTATTTGTGTGTGTGTGTGTGAGAGAGAGAGTAAAATGAGGTTATTCAGTTGGAAGGTGCATATATTATGGCGTGAGTGTAACGTCTATTTTTTCTCTCATAAAAGATAATCAATACAAGGAGCCATTGACGGAAAAATATTTAACTTTGACAACTCGTCCGATTACACGATAGTGTGATAAGATAAAACTTGTTTAGTTCAATGATACAACTAGTAAATTTCGCATACTTGACTAGTCTCTCATTATCATAAATGATGTGATAGGAATAGAACGTAGATCAAATGAAACAACAGGTGTCTCCCTTATCACGTCGTCATCAGTTGTTCCTTTATTTTCTGAAGTTAAGCTAATTTCATAGTGTTTAAATTAAACGCAAATGACTTTACGTGAGAAACAAACAAATAATTAAAGTTGTATGCGAATGCTAGAGTAATATCACACCTTTATTCCCGTTTTTAGAAGTTAAAGGTCTTGAAATAATCATTTGACCTTTTATTCACAAAATGTCTCTTAAATTACCAGTGTCGGAGATCAAACTAAAAACGACAACTAGAGTTTTAAAACCATTCATTAAATTTTTCTAATTTGGATTTTATTTTATTATAACTAGTCTTATACCTATTTTATTTTTCTTTTCACAATTTCAAAATACAAAAGTTTTATAAAATTCCAAGTAAATTGTTGAAATATGCTTATTTTCACTTATTTTTATTTACTTATATAATAACCAATAACTTTAATTTATATTTTTTATGTAAGAGAGAATGAAGGAGGTGGAGCCATTGATGGAAAATAACATTTGACCATTATGTCCTTCTAGAATTTTCGTAATATTATATTTTGTGGTGTATATTTTAATAGTTGTGGAACGTGGACCGTCTTTTTTTTTCACTTGCTTCACTACGCGATTTACGGAGTCTTTAATTCAACGGGAAGACGAGTGATGACTCATTACTAGGGTGGGTAGAGACTAGACATAGTTTACACATTATTTGGAAATAATCCATGAAAGTGCATCTAATTTAATAATTTATACACTTATTTGAAATTTTCAATGTAGTCGAATGGATTCATAAATCAGTCTAAAACTTAAAAATTGAGTTGGGTTGGGTTGAAACCGATTTGTTTTGGTCAACAAAAGTCAAAATCGGTTTATGTTCGGTTTTATTTCGGGTTGAAACCGGTTATTTGACCAGGTTACGATAGGTTTCGGTTCGGGTTTTGACTGTTTTTTCCCGATTTTTGGTCGGTTTCGGTTCAATTAATCGGTTTCGAACCGATTTTGATGGAGAAATTACAAACCATTAAGAACATACGGTTTCAATTTGTTCCAGACTGATTTTTCTCTAATCGGTTTCTACCTGACCATTTATATGCCCACCTCTAATTGAAACCACAATTTCTAACACGACTCGGATCAAAAGTAATCAAGGTGTTGATTTTTCGAATGATTATTTTCTAACGGATTATTTAAACCCGAATCGTTTATTAAAAGACTCGATTAATAAATGTGTTCACTGGTTTGGTGGTAAAATAATGGATTTTAATTCTATATATGTAGTAAAGACTTGTGTGTTCATTGGGTAAAAGAAGAATAAATGCATTGACTAGTTAATCCATTTAAGTTTAAAAATTTAATATTTTTTTTGAATATGTTGACTAGTTAATCCATTTAAGTTTAAAACTTTAATAACTATTTAAAAAGTTACCATATACTTTTATAGGCTTAAATTTAAAATTTCTTTTATTAACTATGAATTAACAATTAATAATTAATCGTAACTTTTTATTAAAGAGATTCACGAGAGTATCGGGCACTAACTTCTTTTTTCTATTTTTCCTGCTCTTGTTTTCTATATATAAAATCAAGATTGCTATTTGAAAATTAAAGATAAGATATATAAAATCAATTTTTTTTCTAAAAAAAAAGTTAAATTATAAAATAAAACCATTCAAGCTGAAAGTATTGGTTGTTTATATTTATTATTACTAAATCAATGGTATTACTTATATTCGTAAACAAACATCGTTACATAACATTGACTAGTCAACCCAAAGCACGACACAATTTTAAGTGTTTTCATGTCAGGGTTGACTGTATTTAACTCAAATAACTATATGAGTTATGTTCGGGTTAACATATTCAACATATAAACCCGTCAACCAAAAATCTTTCAACTAACCAACAAATATACAATTTACCTATAAGTTGTATATGTAATCATAGATAAATGAAACAATATTATGATTAAACCCGAAAATTGTACATCATGCTATAGTTATAAACTTCTCAAAATTTATATATTCTGCACTAGCAACACGTTTTTTTTACATAAAAATCAAGAGATTGCAAGATAAACATCAAAATTTTTAATATAATATATTAATAAATTACTAACTAATTAAAACTTGACTAGTAAACCTTAATGAACGTGACATTTAGAAAAGATATATATATATAATCATATTAGACAAATCATAAATAGCAATCAATATATACTACACAAGTGTATAAGAAACAAAAACGTATCTATTATAGATTTATGATATATATAGTACAAAACAAAGTATACCAACGTGTAAATATATCATACACTTGAATGTGATTTTTTTCCACCAAGGAAGAATATTAGTCACCATATTGAACAGCATGAAATTATTTGTCATTTTTGTATGCATTATGTATCTTGTTGTAACATGTTTGTATATATATGTAGAGAGATTTGTTTTCTAAGAGCCAGAATTATGTATTTATAATTTATTTGTAAAAATTTATATAAATATTATTTAACAACATAAAACCATGAGTTATGGGGTGCCAATCATGGTCATGTCAACATCTTCCAGGTCACCAAAGAGTGTTGAACACCATTACGCAGACGCCCATTGGGGGGGGGGGCGAGGGAGGTTGATAGACGTTAAATAGGTGGAGAAGTTGAGACCAAGAAAAACAAGTCACGTAGCCATGAGTGGCGCCGCCATAGCCATCAACAACACTTTGTCCAAACTCTAAACTAATTAAAATTTATGTCTCCTCCCTTGCACTTTTAATGCATTCGAACACAAAGACTAAGTATAATTGTATAAGTGATGTATTATTTAAATTCATTCATACCAAAAACATTATATACACATGTTTCATACCAAAAAGAAAAAAACTTGAAATAACCGAAACGAAAATAAAATCAACGGTTTGGTTGTATGTTTTCGTAAAAACCGAACCAAACTTATAATTTTTTTATTTTAATTTAAGTAAATTATAATTGTTTTATATACACCTTAATAAAAATATATCAACCTAAATGGCTAAATATATCGTAAATCATTAATTATTAATTGACAAACAAATTCAAACCCAAATTCATTGTCTTTTATCATTTTTTTTTCTTTCAACCCAAAATTTTCAAGCCTAGATGATAAACTGAGAAAACCGAAACAAACGGTTTCAAAATTCAAAAATTGTCATTTCGGTATTTGATTCAGTTTTAACCCAATATCAAACCAAACAAAACCAACACATGCACACTTCTATACAAAACCCATGAGATACAACCACAATGTTACCAAGTAAAATGGCCAAGATTAAAGTTACATCAAAATTCATATTTAAAATATGTAATTATCATATAGGAAATAATAGAAGACTAGACATGGGTCGTGGTAGTTGGATGGTTTGGATTAAACTTGTCGGGTTTTGAATGTATATATTAATATCCCTTTCAGTGGCTCGATGGAAAATAGACGTTTATCAAGCATTAAAAATATTTGTTTAATCAAATAAACACTAGAACTATAAAGATTTAACTATTAAAAAAATATTAATTGCATGTGCATGTAAAGGTGATGCAAGTTGTCACTTCTAAATTGTTTGCCTCTTTTTGGAACGAAATATAAATTTTGTTAATCTTTTATGCTGTTTAACCGGAAAAGCACAACAAACATATTCCACTTGTCTCAATCTATAGCTTTAGAGTGAAAGAAACAAGTAGAAGATTAACATGTAGTCATTCATTTTACCGTTAAACAGAAAATAAGTGACAAATAATAATAAATAATAATAATAAAGTAAATAAAATTAAATTTTAATTATTTAGAAGGTTATGCTAAACGTATCTCTTTTTATGTTTGTCAGTTATCACACACCATAAAAGATATCGTAGGTCTGTTCACGAACCGAACCGAACCGAACGCGGGCATGCTCATACTTGGTTTGGTTTGAAAGCGAGCCGAACCGAGCGGATTGAATTTAAATAAACGAGCGACATCTTTATGCTTGAACTTGGTTTGGTTTTGAAACCGAGCGGCTTGGTTCGGTTTGGTTTTGCTTGACATCGTACAAAGTTTCCAATTTTAAATTTACAAAACTTTAAAATATCATTAATTCAAGACTTTCAACTCTAAATTGTCTAAACTTTCAC
Source organism: Bidens hawaiensis (assembly GCF_021521415.1). Lineage (NCBI taxonomy): Eukaryota > Viridiplantae > Streptophyta > Magnoliopsida > Asterales > Asteraceae > Bidens > Bidens hawaiensis. The sequence goes on from NW_027499239.1 coordinate 55,016, forward strand.
CTTTAAAATGTATAAAACTCATAGTTAACAACAAAACATATATAAAACGAGTTAATATGGTTTAAATTTGAACCTTGAATTCAACACACAATAGGGATATTTTAAAAACTTAAAAAAAATAGTATACTTTTATATATAAAACTAATAAATAAAAAATAATTCGAGCAAAACAAACCGAACCAAACCGAGCGAGGCTTTGCTCGTGCTTGGATTGCTTTTAAACCGAACCGAGCCAAACGGCTCACTTCCAAACCGAGCCGAAATCGAACAAACATTTTTTGAGCAATTTTCGAGCGAACAACGAACGAACGGCGAGCAGTTTGGACAGCCCTAATCGTAGGAGACTGATTTTTTTTATATTTGTCTTTTTAGTTGTTTTCTTTTGACTCGTTAATTTTTATTTATTACTTTTATTATTAGCAATATTATCTAAAGAGTT
>NW_027499240.1:0-65698 GCF_021521415.1 Bidens hawaiensis
GAATGAAGAGACTATGAGGCGTTTAAGATCTTACCGTGGTCAAAGTCTTCAAGGCAGACCAAAGTTTAAGCGATTGATCGGTCATCTTGCGAACATTGATTATGTTGCACCACCTAATGATCGATGGGCTCATGATGATTCCGATTCTGAACATGAAGGTGGTGATGGTGGAAATGGTGAAAATGATGGTGGTGATGGTGGTCCAGGACCACAGGCTGGGTTAACTTATGAACAGAAGAGAAAGCGTAAGGGTAAAGGAACCTATGGAAGATAAAGGGGAGAAGCCTAAAAAGCAAAGGGTTAGGAGAGGATCTGGGATTGAGATACCTAGTTAACCATTTGAGAGGCCTACTCCTATTGTATCTGCTCTGGTATCTATTCCAGTTGTTGATCCTACTTCACCTACAGTTGAGAACATTCTGAGATCTCCGGTTCCAGTTTATACTCGATCTCCTACTCCTGTACAGATGCCTATTTCTCATGTACCTCCTACTATAACTTTGGCGACTACAGCTAGGTCTGATCTGTATTTTGGAGATGTTATTCAGACGGTATTAGCTCGTATGTCGACTTCTCCACAACAGACTGTTTCTACACCAATTACTCCGACACAGTTGACTAGACCTGAGCATTCGTTTATGACATTTACTCGTCCTCAGGGTCCCTTGCAACTAGTTCATCCAAATTTCTTTTGTATGACTCCTCAAACTCAATGGTTCCACATGATGAATCTGTTTCATCTTCAACAGACACAGATGCAAGCTGACAGAGCTGCCCATGAGCTATCACAACGGAATTTGTTACGACATATTCAGTTTATTCAGCAAGAAAATAAGGAACTGAAAGCCCTTGTTGCTACTCAGGGGGAGAGGATTGATAGAGCTGATGAGATCATTCTTCAACTTACATGCAAAGACGACGAGGTTAAAAGATTAAAGAATGATGAGGAGGATCCGGATGCAGGAGGTGTGGGTGATCAGCAACTGGGCGGTGGTACATCGTCGGCGGGTAATGCTGAGAGTACACCAGTAGCAGGTAATGAAGGTGGTGATACAAGTATGGGCGGTGGTAGTGAAGGAGAAGGTAATCAGTTGCAGATTGTGTTGTACAAGGATTACATGAGTGTGAAGCCGATTGACGTTGTACCAGCAAATATGATTTTATTTGTGGGTATGGACGGTATTATTTATAGTATGGTGAACGCAGATGAGATCGAAGAAGGCGAGTTTGTAGATCATTCATTGACCAAAGAGCAGATAGCCTTGCTTCTGGATCTAAACGAAGAGGAGATTGAAGAATTGGGTAAAAGTGTGGATGTGGAAGTTGAGATTGAGGAAAGTGCGAATACGGGCATTCCAAGTGGGAATGTTCCTAAATTTGATGAAGTAGAAGTTGAGGATGTTACTACTGAGGAGTACCCTGAGTTCTACACTGACAACTACAACAAAAACGACTCAGGTATTCCATTTTTCACTACAGAACATTTTGATGCAGCAAAATGTCGTCTACGAGAAGAGATTGAGAAATGGAACAACGCTGCAGAGACAAGTCACCTGTCTGATAAAGAAAGAAAACAGAAGCGTGCTTTGGAGGGTATGTTTGAGCATGACATGAAGAAAATGAACACAATGATCGAGGCCTTTCGATATCATGAAAAAGAGGAAGTAAAATTGGCCAAGGCTCGAGCATCGGCATACCAGATGAAGAAGTACAAACCTGACAAAGATGTTAAAGGTGATTTGGTGTCATGGCGGTTTGATTCTGAGCTTAAGGTATATATCGTGAAGTGGGAGCATGAAATTTATTATTTCAAATACCCACCCGATATCTTATCTATGCCAAGGTGGGATGTTAGAACACTAGCCAACAGATCGTTCGTGAATCGTGGGAAAGATCAGTGGGTTGAGTTCTACGCTCATTTATTGCATGAGACCTGTTATGGTTTCAAATTCTTCAAGCCACAGGTGCAGACTCACAAGTATATAGATGAGATTGATCTGCACATTGGCCGGAGGAAGATGATCCTACAGGTGAAGCCGCCAAAGACAATGAAGAGGGCTCTGATGAAGACATTTCCTCAGAGTCTGTTCACGTCGTTCAATTACTGGTATTATGGTAATAATACGAGTGAAGCGGTTATTGTATTTGGTTCCAGGTCAAACACGAAGACTATTCGTGTGATTGATCCGATGTGGCTGGTTAACTTATCTGAGTCTGACAACGATGCTTTATTTACTAGTCAGATCAGATTCGCTAACGTAAGCGACTACGAACTTGCTATGCAACTTCAGAAGGTGGTTCATGTCTGTTATGCATACAAGATTAATAGTTGTGTGGACTGGAAGACGAAGATGTTCCAGCTTTGAAGAATAAAGAGCTCGAGACGAGGGGGAGTTTGTTAATACATGTTTTGTACTTCTCAGTCTTTATTAGGTTATTAATGTAATTATCTTATAATGTAGGGGCTTTAATGTAAATAAAAGCACATTCGCTCTATTGCAAGTTACATTTGTTACCTCGTAACGAATGTAACACATTCGTATTATTGTAAGCTCATTCGTTAACCATGATTAACGAATGGGATAACGAATGAGGGTGATTCGTTATGGTTAAATGTATTAAAGAATGAGTAGCACATTCGTATGGTTTAAAGTAACGAATGACACATTCGTTAAGTGTTAACTTAACGAATGTGGTCATCCCCTATAAATACCCTGTAAGATATTCATTAATGTAACAGTTCCGATTATTCTGTCTTCCATCTCGTTACTCTGCCAAAATTCACTCTCAACACACACACTACACACACATAACGTAATCCATCCTAATCGTATATGTATTCAACAAATTCATCAATGTCATCATAAGATCTAGATCCTACCGACTCTTTCAATACAACTCTTGAAAATCTCAGTTGGTGCAAGACGATAAGGAGCCTTAGCAATCGGGGTTACACCAAGTACGAGATCGATTCAAAATTCAACTTCATGAATAGGAGGAAGATCAGAAACATCATCAGGAAAAACTTCAGGATACTCGCGAACAACATTAAGGATCGAGGGAGAAGGCTTTTCACCAGAGACACAAAGAAGTTGGCCATCAGCAAGCGGAATACGAATGAACTTCTCGAAGCAAACGATTTCAGCACGATGAAACAATAACCAGTTCGTGCCTACTATGATGTCAAAGCTTCCCAATTGCATAGGAATGAGATTGATTGAGAACTTGTGGTCATTTAGGTTTAACTCACAATTTCAAATGATAGGGTTGATTAATTTACTGTTAGCTACCTCAACAGAATACGAATTTCTAAGCTTAGATCGGGGTTTAGCAAGCAAATGTTCAAATTTTAAAGACACAAAGCTCATATCGGTAACAGTACCAAATAAAATAGATGCAAAGTTTTCGCTTACAAGGAACGTACCGTTTACCAAGTCGCCACTTTGCTGAGCTTGATTGGCATTAATCATGAAAGAACGCCCATGAGCATCTTGAGGAGCTTGAGTGGTTTGATCATCTTGAGGTGTAGGAGCTAGGATACCTAGAAGCATCTGAACTTGAGCTTGGGGTTAGCCAAAAATTGTCGAACTTGTGGCTGGTAAGATTGATGGGCTTGATACGCTTGGATTTGATATTGCGGAATTGGAGCAAGCTGAAGTGAGTTCACATTCACCAGTCATGGACATGCATTGCGAAAGTGGCCAGGGTCACCAGAATTATAGCAAGCCCGCATTTTATTCATGGGTTAAGAATAATGCATGGGACGAGGATTCGGTTGAGTAATCGGCACACAAGCAGTCTCATGGCAAGTGGTGCTAAGGTGCCCAAAATGGTTGCAATGAGTGCATTGACGGCAAGCGACGTAAGTGGGATGATGACGTTGACAGATGCTGCAAAATTGATGGGGTCCATTGTAAGATTTTCTGGGAGGTGGTACAGGGTTAGGTCGGAGTTGAGGTGCCACTTCTTGGGTTAGCACGTAATTCTTGCGCTCCTTGACAGGTGGATTGAGGGATGAGCAGGCTTGGATGATTCAGGCTTGGTCTCTTTAGGTTTAGAAGAGGGTTTTCAACAGGTTTCTTCGATCCTTTCAATGTCAAGGTCTAGGCTTTAACATGATTATCAGTCAAAGACGCAGCAAGGTTAATTGCGTCACCAAATTATTTGGGAGCATTACTCAAGAAACTGTCTTGAATTTGTCTTGGTAGCCCCCGAATATACATTTCGATGGCACGCGATAACGGAGTAACAAGATGAGGCAACAACACACTGAGTTCGTTGAAACGAGAGGTGTAAGCTAAGTGCTCACCATCTTCTTTTTTAAGGTTCCAGAACTCAATCTCCAAATTCAAGAGCTCATTGGAGGGCAGAATTGCTTGGTCATCATATCCATCAATTCATTCCATGGCAAGACCATGGCAACTTCAACACCTCGGTTTAATTTTTCCTTAGTTCCCCTTTTTCAAAGACACTTGAAGCAAAAAGGGTTCGCTTGTCATCAAGAAACTCGATGTGGTAGAATAAGCTTTCCATTTTCTCATACCACTGAAGTAGGATAGTGTCACCTTAAGTCCTGTGATACCTTGGGGGTTTGGCATTGGCGAAGGTCTTGAACGACCAAACAGGAGCTTTAGGCTGAGGCGGAACATGGTTGATGCTAGCAATGAGGTTTTGATGAATTTGGGTCATCATGTAGGGAAGGACCGCGTCTAGTTGCTTGGTGATCTGAGCAGTCATCTTGCGGCTAGAGGTTCCAGAAGAACGATGCTTAAGGTAATGGAAAGACATTCTTCGAACAAGGGTAATGAAAGTCATGAGACTTGGAATAGTATATGGTATAAAAATCCTTGTTAAAGTTTGTATAAATATGAAACCATAACAATAATCACAAGCGTTGTGTACACAAACTTAAAGTTTTCATGAACTACCATGGACTCTTATATTCCAACACAAAAATCAATATGCGTAATTAAATCGAGCCGAAAGCTGGGTATTCGTGTATCACCATGACTTGGCAGACTTTCAGTTAAAACACATTGTAAAAATTTGAGGGTCGGAGTCACACGTCGCATGAACCACCATGACTTGTATGACATCCTTAGGAGTGTAACCATATTCCTTTCACAAAGGGAACGTGGTCACATTAAAAGCTTAAAGTTGTGATTCATATGGCTTTTGGCATTGTATGATTTAGCCTAATAGGTTTCATGTCCTTTTCGAACTCTCTATGTAAGCAACCAGGTCCCACGTCTGATTGGGATATATGTACATTGCTTATCCTTAGGTTTTAATAACCTTAGTGTTAAGATTTTAGAAAACAAGCACGTCCCCCTTCCAATTATTACATGCCCGCCATATTGAACCATCTTTAAGAAGAAGAAATATCGCAAATCCAAAAATTGATTGTTGAAAAATGTTTGAAAATCGTTGTTTTAGGCATAAGCCTTGTACTTGTGTGTGTGCTTGTGTACATGAGGCGTAAACGAATAAATAATAATAAAATATAAAGCAAGTGCATTGAACAATCAAATAGGGCCCACATAATTTCTAATCATTCAACCCTAAACAAATAAATAAAATAAGCTATAACTAACTAGAACACTACGTCTAATGTCCTATCTTATAGTCACGGCTCTGATACCAATCTGTAACACCCCTGCTTAAAGCGAAAACGTTTGAGTGTGACGTACAAATTGCTCAAAACACATATGACACTATTAAGTAACAATATTATCATTAGTTAATTTAAACATCAAATACACAAATTTGAAAACAAAGAAATACATTTTATTATAAGAAAAATTAAACAACTTGTCCTTCTAATAATATAACCTAAGTACTAGTGCCTTCTCCAACACATCATCATCTAATAATTATCCCTGTAGCATAGATATAAAATGCAAGTCAACTAAACGAATAGTTGGTGAGTTCACACAAATTTTATTTACGTAACAACCCCAAAAATAGGGCTAGAAAATTTTCTTTTGAAACAAAAACTTATCGTTAGATATCTAGTGTGGTGTTAGTCGAATAGCCAAAGCGGATTGTATGTCGATGAGCTTGGCCTAAACCATAGAGATTATGGCTAATGGGCTCGACCTGATAACTTTGTGGAACTTGATAGATAGGGATAAGCCAAATAATAATATCACGCTTTATAAAATGGCTCAGCCCAAATTAATCAAACAAATACTAGAGTGGCTTAACCCGAACGAACCCGAAAGCTTCAAGAATTATACGAACCATCCAATGACTATTTAATTTTACTGGGTATAAAATCAATCAGTAAATAAAGAAATAACTCAAACATCATACAATTTAAATAACTCAAACATCATACAATTTCATACAATACCATTCGGTCACCGAACCAAATGGAGCGAGACCCGATATGTGACAAGCTAGACATTATCTAAATTACATAGCACTATGTTTTTATATAAAAACCATTATCTATCCAATTTATATAAGATAATTAGTGAAGCTTATAAAAGTAACAAATTAATAATATAACATACGATATATTATATCTCCAAATATATTAACCAGATTTCCAGCCCCAGTCAAAACCATCACCCTTGCCTCCAATCACCAGCGAAGACAGGCCCTGCCCCCTCTCATCTTCGACCTCAGCCTACTCCCAATCAGGGTTCATGCAGTTTTCTTCACCCAATGTTCTACAACTTGATTTACCCCTTAATAAACCCTTTTAATTTCAATCATCATACTCAAAACTCCCATCTGCAAATTCATTGTCTGATGCACCACTTGAAGAACCAAAGCTACCATCTACAATCAAGAATTCTACCAAACCCATTCTCTTTTTACTCCGAATTGATCATAGGACCAGCAAGCCTAAACCCGTGTTCAATCGATCAAGGTATCTGTCATTATGTATTTATTATTCTTTTCGTTTAAGACCCATGTGATCAATTAAATGACCAGCCCTATACCTAAAAATCATGCTCATGAATTCGCCATAAACTCATTCTAGAGCCCTAACTCATTACCAGCTATAAACTGATTTTTACGAGCCTAAAAACTTAACCGAAAACACAGTTTTAAACCAAACGAACGGGATATAAACTAAACCACTTAATCTTATTAAACTTACCATAACATATAAAGTATATTACCTGTTTTGATATCCATACATATTGGCAGAAGTAATGGGGAAACCGTGTCCGAACCAAAGCTACCTTAGTTGCCAAATTCATGTGAAAATCGATTTGAAAACGAACCTAAACTGAGGCCACCTAAAATATGGAAATGCTTCAAATTTCCAGAAGTTTATAATATCATTTGAAGTCCTTTAAATTGTCCAATACAAACTTTTAATGATAGTGTAAACACCTTTGAGTTTAACATGTTAAACCGACACTTTGGTAACTCGTTTAACTAAGAAACAATAACTGCAGCCTAGATGATATTATGACATATTTTTGAAGCCCTAAATATATTATTTTAAAGATATATAATCTGAAAAAAAAACTATTTTACTTGGATTATCGTTTTTAAAACCGAATTATGTCATAAACGGGCCAAAACCGGGGCCTTACTCGCAAGAGCAGCCATTAATACATATATAAAACCTAAGAAATGTTAAAACAAATTATTTTAATGTATTGCAACAGGTCCTATAATGTTTGATAACCAAAATTGAGTTTTGTTAAAAATATAGAATAAATGTGATAGCGGGCCTAAACCAAACCGAACCGAAACCACTGTTTGGGTTCCCTACACCCTAGTATCAATATAAAACTTTTACTAAGTCATTGTTACATAATATAACTAGTCCTAAACTATTTTGTGGCGAGGAACCATATTTTAATCAACAAATGTTGCTAAGGGCATTCTTGGAACAAAAATATGACGGGCATAAAAATGAAACTACGAAACAGAAAATATTGATTTTGAAACAGAAAGTTTTAAGTTAAAACATGTTTATTATAATCCTTGAACTTGGTATAAATCAGCCTCGAAAGATGCCTATAAATCGTGTGCTAAAAAGCATCCGAACCAGCGCTTTGGTAACCCGTTTCGATAAGAAACAAGTCGTGCAATCCAAGTAATAATATGATATCATTTTTTTGTAGCCTTAAACATTTTATTTTACTGATATGGTCTGACCCGTAACCATTTTGCATGAATCATGGCTATTAAAAATTGAACTAGAACCCAAACGGGCCAAAACCGAGCACGCTAGAAAAAACTGCAGCTATGAACACTTTTCAAAACCCATGAAATGCTAAAACAACCTATTTTTATTTATTTTAACTGGCCCTAACATGTTTGGTGACCAAAAGTAAGTTTTTATTAAAAACATGACGAAAGGGCATTTTTTGGAAACGAGCTTTCTCAAATTCTGAAAGTGTAAAAAAAATAAGTTTTAAAACAGAAACTTACAAGTTAAAATATTTCATTATAAGTTATAAAATGCCTAACGATAAGCGTATTTAAAAGAAATGGCCCATTTACAAGCTTTAAAGCATTGTTTCGTTTAGAACTGAACGGGCTGGCTTTTTAAGACCAAAATGGTTTAAAAGTATAAAATGTATATTTTCCATAAATTTATGTAAAATACCTTATTACACCAGTATAAAACATTTTTGATAGATACGACACCACTTTTGTCAAGAATGGCCGTTTAAGCGCAAGTCACGATTAAACCGACGTAAACCGAACAAGCATTTTGAAAAATATAAAGTTATGAAGTTTCTGATTTTTTTAACAGCAACTATGAGCCAATAAAATCATAATTTTAATGTTTACTTATTTTACAAAAATATCTAAGTCTTAAACTTGGTTTTTGCCAAAATAAACGTTAAACGAAGATACGAGGACTAAAACCGTACCACCCCAAAATTTCTGAAATGTCATACCTGAATATAACTCAATTTTGTAATATATATATCTCTGGAAAATGAGAAGTTTCAATTACAAAAGTATCCGTTTACTTAAACTATTCTTTCAAAAAGTTTCGTTAAAAAATGGCAATACCGGTGATAACCGGTATTGTTAACTTTTGTAAACCCATGAACTGATGTTTCAAACAAAAATCATTATGCTACTGATATAAATATACTATATAGCTTCTATGATCATACGGTGGCCCGGAACCAAACCGAAAGCCCAAATTTCCAAAAATAGAAACTTTATCGAAACCCGACAAGTAAACCAAGGTAACTAAAACTCTCAAGATTGAACAATAATGCTTATAAAACACCAATATTGCAAAATTACTTAAGTGTAAACTTTCCATAAAGGGGAACTTTATTCACCGGGAACCAAACACATAGGTCGACAGTTAGAATTAACTAGTACACGATATCCGTAATGAATTTTACATTGCTGTCCAGTAACTTATTGTTGATTGATATATATATATATATAATAGTCGTACTTGGTGGTTCCTAGCGTAGCTGAAAGCTCATAGATTGTGTTTCATTTACACATATTGCATACGAACTGAGGTGAGTTTTGTACCGCCCTTTTCACTTAAACTTTTTGGGCTGGATACATGCTGGTTTTACTTATGGTGTGATGTTTATCAAGACTTGTTTTCTGCCATATTTTTGTCCCGCTTTAAATTACACAATCATTAACTCAGGGAGTGAGCCTATGGCTCGTATGGGTAGTACTATTTGGGATACCCCCACGCACAGTGACCCTATGTCGGGTAAACCACACTGAGGTCTACGGACTGTTGCGGCATATGACCTAACGTTTAGATTATTGCTTGGCAAAGTGATAATCGGGGACGGGTGTCGTTCGATTGTAAGTCGAGGGGAGGCTTATGGTCGAATGTAGGATTGATTGTGGACTTGATTGATATGCACCATGCTTTATACTTACATACACGCAAACTTGCACGCTATCATAAATTAACTCTTTTATGTGTATGTGAGCTAAACTCATGAACTCACCAACTTTTTAGTTGACACTTTTTAGCATGTATTCAGGTACTATGTGGATAGCTATTTGGATTTTCAAGGTAATGAGAATGCCTAACGATAGAGGCATATGCCGAACATGAACAATGAAGATTAGATGCCAAGAAGATTAGTAGAACCTAGCACGGGATTGCAGCAGTGTTAGAGATGAGATAGTTGTGTAGTTGCACATTGTCTTAAATACATATTGCACAAGTTGTAACTTATTTTAATAATAATATTCCGCTGCTTATATTTGGTACCAATTTGCCCATGAAACTCCTAGGCCCCATAGTAGGGTGTGACAATTAATATATAATAATAAAACCATACAACTCCATGTGGCATGTGCAATAATTGAGCAAGCAAGGTCCTTTCTAGTTGGTAACAACCAACGTACTCGGATAATGAGGCCCTTTTTCACTCATAAAAAATGGTCCTGAGTGCAAGGGGGTATGATCATACTCATTGAGGCTACCACATGCAAGTAAAATATGAGCAAGTAATCAAGTAACACACAAGTCCATAATATGAATTGTAGTTTGTAAGTGAATAATTAAGCAATTGTTTTATTATGATATATATGCTACCCACAAAGTGTGTAAAAGCGTTAAAAATGGGGTGTGAGAAACTCACCTTTGAAATTTAAGATGAAATAGAAATAAAAGCAGAAAGCGCGTTAAAGGAATCGAAGAGATCAAACCTTACAAACTATAATTAAAATACAAAATTAAAAACTAACTAACGGAATTATACAAGTTAAATAATTTAGTTTTAGAGATTATGCATTATTTTTTGGTCTTGTTTGTGAGTTTAAAAGTGTGTTCTCAAAAAACCAAAGTGTGTTTACGGGTTTGCCAAGATAGTAAGTGCTTACGGTTGTTTGAGTGTCTTGTGTGTACTATGGGCTGTTAAAGTTGTGTTCAAAGCATTAGACTCGCATTTGGTGGTGTTAAGAAGTGTAACTGAAAAACTGGGTGAATAGGTCGTGCAATACAGTTTCATATATTTTGTTATTCTATGGGCATTTTATATTATAATATTATTTTAAGCCTTAATTTAACGATTTATCATTATTTTACTATTATTTAATTAAGAGTTTATCACTAAAATGAGAATTTTATCATTTATGGAACATCGATTGTAACGGTTTAATTTTTATCCCCTATACAATTATTTTAGCGTATTAAGAATATTAACAGAATGTAAATAATTTAATATTAACGGGTTTTGAGAACTCGTCGAATATGAAAAAAATTTGCTTTTAGATGAAAATTGGTAAAATCTAATTTATATTTAATTTAAAATAATTTTATTTATATGTAATAATTTAACAATTATATTTGGTTTATATAATAAAGGAAAAATGGTTTAAAAAAATAAAACACAAAAAAACCCTAACCTGGGTTCGGACCCGGGTCCTTCTGTTGATACACAAGAGAACAACCCAACTGGACCAACTTGTTTAGTTGATACAATACATAAACAAAATTACTTAAACTATATCACAAGTTCATTATCATACTTCAAACCATAAGTTTTCAATTCTGTAAATCCGTTCCATGTATGGTTAGTTTATGCTAGGGGTTTTGTTATACTAAAGAAACGATTCAAATTCATATAATAGTTACCTTGAATTGTTAAGATTTGATGGTGAACGGAGGTTGGTCGGTGTTTGATATTTGAAGAACAATTACGGGTTTTTAGAGAGTATTTTAGATGAATTTGATGTTATAGGCAAGTTTAGTTGATGAATTAGATGCTTTATATAGGCTCAATTGGAACGTAAAGACTTGATTGCTCATTATTGGATAAAAAAATCCGGCGGTTCGGGCATTTTAATCGCACATTATAGGTTGTTAATGCGTGTTATTATCGTTGATTACTGTCTGCCGTTAGTGTTTAAGGGATTTACAAGCTGTTAATTGGATTCTAACGCGAGATTAATTACGTTTAAGGTCGCCGGAAATGGTTTTGGGTTCACTGGTATTACGGCCGGCAAAACGACGGGGTTGACGAGGGTTTAGGGCTGGGTATATATAATATTATTATTTTAAAATAATTCACATGATCAACCCCTGAACTTTCAAGTTATATTAAAACAGAATTAAAATATAATTACTACTTAGACCCTTAACTTTGAAATGTGTTAACGATGGAATAAAAGTTATAATACTTGGATAGTTTTCAAATTGTTCAAATCTAATAAAAACTTTAAACCTTGGAGTTTCATTAATTGATCAAAATGCATAGAAAACAAACGCACGACAACCTTAAATAATCGTGAATATTATATTAATGATGAATGATGAACAAGAGTACATCGAAACGACAAAACAGGCCGGTTTAACGAATACAAATACAAATAAAAAATTACGAATGTCACAATACGTTAGAAGCATTTTCCATCTTATAAGCTTCAATAAAAAAGGCTACAACAACATGGATATATGCATTGATCTATGAATAGGCGCACCGCTTAGTCCAAAAGCATTAAACTCATAGGGGGAATTTCATGAAGAAAAGAGTTAAGTCTGAAGCGTTTATCATGTCACTCCAAATACTTCTGGCAGGGGAGGGGGCTGATGATGTGGGTACTCCTACCCACTCACAAGCTAAAGAAACCCAACAGGTAAGAAGCCACAAGCCCCATCTACTAAGCTAGGAAGCTTGAAGCTTCATTACTATAGCTAGGCTGGCAAGGGAAGCTCCTCGCTACTATAAACCTCAGGCTATCACCTCTGATGTGACATAAAGTGGAAGTCTGGCACCTCTGATGTGACATAAAGCTGAAGCCTGAGGAAAAACAACTATGTTAGCATGCAGACTCAAAGCGAACTACAAGTTACATTAAAAAGGGATGTTGAGTCGGATTTTCGATAAGGAAGATTGGAATCTTCTCAACCTCCTCAGGAAATCAGCTAAGTATGGACTTCGAGCAAGCTTGGATGATCGAGCATGGTTTACTACCTCGAGCAAGGTCTTCAGAACCTTTGGTGGTTAATTCTTCTAAGTGTTAAGGCTTCGAGCAAGCTACACTTCAACGAGCAAGAGTGTTCTTCTATCGAGTATGGATTGCCAATCGAGCAAACAACTTGATCATTCAAGTTATAACTAAGTGATTCTGAGCACAGGATGTTCGAGCACATGGTGACTAGCATGGATGCAATAAGAAGATGTCATATGTTCAAAGCAAGGACTTCGAGCATGGTTCAGTCCCCCGAGCAAGATTTACATCCGAGCATGCTAAAGATTGTTCAATAAGTATCTTTAGACAAGACTGAAGACATCAAGAAGAATGAGCTTGGTTGTTGGACTAGTTCAAGCAAAGCATGGATTGGTCAAGAGGAATGAAGCTTGCTGGAGGAGAATATCTTCAATGAAGCTATTCTAGTAAAGTATGCTCGAAGACACTCATCGAGCATACCTAGCATAGTGAGTCTGCTCGAGCAAGATACTTATCATGCTCGAAGACTCTTACACTTGTATTTGTTTTTGTCTTTCGTTATGTAATATTTAGGGATTCTAGAAGGAATGTCAGGGTCTATAAATAGAGTCCTAGGTTTCCATTTAGGGCACGGATAACAACGCGACACATGGATTACGAGAAAACATTCCAAAAAGAATATTCCCTTTTGTTTCCTCGTACTGCCGCCACCGTCACGAAACCCTAGACATTCCATTTACTGTTTCATTGAATGATGCATTTAATCTGATTATCCTTTATTGTTTCGTTTATTATTATATCACACCTTCATTCCCATCCATTGGATATCCTGATTCCGTCGGGATATTCAATAGGCCTTTGGGTTATTGAGTCTGTGTGTTCTTGTCGACCTTTTTAAGGTGTGCACCTGACTCTCGGTCCTAACAAGTGGTATCGGAGCGTTTGAAGCTCGCTGAAGGCCACGGAACTGAAGGTTTGTGATAAAGCTTGAAGCTTTACTCTGTTTGTCCACTTAAAAAGTCAGATCTGCTGAAATGGAAGACTAAGAAATGTCTACTAACAAGATTCCAAGACTACTTGGACAAGAGAACTTTATTAAATGGAAGGTGCTTTTCGAAGCCGCTGTAAACTACAATGACCCGAAACTCTAGAGATCTATTACAGATGGAAACTATGTTGAGTCCACTGCAGCAAAAACAGTGCCACTGTAGAACTGAAAATGAAGAAAAGAGATGACAAAGCACTATCTATGTTGAAGCTAGGTCTGTCTTGGGAAATATTGACAACTGTCAATCATCACAAAACTGCAAAGGATATATATGATTCAGTTGTTGATATGTTTGAGGGCAATATAGAACTAAGAGACATTAAGAAGGATAAACTGAAGCAACAGCTGGATAGATTCAAGTTCAAAGATGGTGAACGATTAAAATTAGTTTTGCAAAGGTTCATGGTGATTGTGAATGATATAAGAACACCTGACCTGCAAATCTCTTATTTTGAGCTAAATAAGAAGCTTCTGTCATCTTTATCTGGTGAATGGTATACAGCAAGCAAGTTTATCAAGGAAAAGGCAAACTTTCCCAACTTTAAGTTGGATGATGTGATCGCTTTCCTCAAAGCTGCAGAACATGAAATGATTGAGAATCACATGATTAGAGAGGATAAGCCCAGTTTTCCAGTGACAAATGCTCTTGTAGCACCAATGGGTAACCTCTCTGTCAAGAATCAGCAATCACCAATCATTGAAAAGCCAGCTGAAACAAGCTCAGTATGTAGAGGAAGTCAGTCAAGGTTCAATGTGCAAATGATAGAAGATGACACAACCTCATCAGCAAGTGGACTCCCTCCTTACACACCAAGCAATGCAAGCCATGGAGCAGACTATCAAGCTCTATTTTCTATGTTCACTAACTCATATCATGCTTTTGTGGCCAAAAACCTAATCAACACAAGCATTGTGCAAGAAGACCTTGAGCAGATTGATGCTGATGACTTTGAAGATATGGACATCAAATGGCAGGCTGCCATGTTAGCTGTGAGAAGCAAGAGGCTGTATAACCGGACATTAAGATCAAGTTTCTCTGGACCCAATGAACGAATAGGGTTTGACAAATCAAAAATCATTTGCTATAACTCTCAGCAACCTGGACATTTCGCCAGAGAATGTAACCAGCCCAAGCAAGTGGGAAATCAAGTAACTTAGAATCAGTTCTACCAAAATCAGAACCAGAACTTCCAAAATCAGATAAATCAATTGGTCAACCAAAACCCCTATCAATAACAAAACAGACCTCAACAACAACATTTTCAGCCTCAAAGAAACAACCAATTACAGATCCAGAACAACCAGATCAGAGGAAATCAAAATGTAGTGAATCAAGTAAGGGATCAAGGGAATGTTGCTGTCACAAGGGTATCTCAAGATGGGGAGTTTGGTTGGAGTAATCATGCGGTAGAGATGGAAAAAGCAAACATTGCTTTCATGGCCAAGGTGCAGGACAAAGCAGAATCTTCAAATGCACAGGTACATTCTGATATCTCTATTTCTAATCTTCTCCAGACTATTGATGAACTTAATCAGGAGGTTGGAAACTGGAAGTCAGAATGTGGTAGAAAGGAAGCCTTTTTGAATGTGTATGAAACTAGTGAGGCAACCTATGAAAACCAGATTAAGAGATTAAAAGAAGATTGTATGCAAGCATACAGAACTCAATCAAGAATGACTATTGAGATTGAGGGACTGAAAAAGATGTATGCTGATGAGAAGATCAAGAACGCTGAATTGATGATAAAAATGGAATTTGAGAATCTGGTGTCTACTGGAAACATAGTTGGTTACTTGGACAAATTGACTTATGAAGAGAAATACAAGAAGGTGCCACCACCTTTTTGTAACAGTTATCCACTAAAAGTAGACAAGGAGAGCAGGAATGAGTATCTGAAACAATTTAAGAATCTCTTTGAAGATAGAACTGAGTTTGTAAAACAGTATGAAAAAGTGATTGTTGATGAAGAGGGAGAGTTTGGTATGAAGCAAAGTGATGAATCAGAGGAGAAGAAGTTTATAGAGAAAGATGAATCAAAAAAGAAATGGAGTAATACTCCAGTGCGGGGAGCACTTGCAGCCGTGGGAGCACCAAATCATCAAAAAGCAAGAAAAAGAAGAAGGGATCAAGCAAAAATAAGGAAGAAAAGATTCCAAAATTGCCTAACATAACCCCCAGAATGAAGAAGAATTTTGAAAGAATGAGAGGAGAGCATGAAGTATTTGACATCTGTGCCAAACCTCAATCAGAACTCAAGAAAAGAAATGATGTACCAAAGAAATCTTCATATGATCAAACCCATCCTCCAATATATCCGGTTTTCTCTAATCATGAATTGTTTGATATTGGGGATGTGGATTATGTGCCAATGAGGAGACATTCAAAAGAACAAAAAGGAAGCTTTTCAAGAACTCCATCCAAGCTGCAGAAAATTGTGTTTGTAAAAGAAAAGTATCCACAGACACTTGATATCAGCAAGCCCATCAAGACGGATTCCTCCAACTCCTTGTGTCCAAAAACCTATCTAGGTTTTGACTTCCCAAAGCCAAGTGACAGAATCAAAGACATGAAACTGCTTGAAGACATGGGAAGTTTTGCCAATGTCTGGTGCAAGAAGTGTGATGCCTATGGACATCATACTGATTCTTGTTGGATTGTTGAGGATACATTTGACATTCCTAATGTGGTGAGTGGTTTTGATATGAAGAGTTATAAAGAAATGTATGAGAAATACTTGAATGGAAATAGAAGTCCATCTGATAGTGAGAATCAAAAGCTGATCCTACAAAAGAGGCTCAAGACAATTCTGAAGATTAAAGAGAATGAACAAGTGTCAGACAAGGCTGTTAAGAACAAAAGGTTAAAAGATAAGGGAAAAGCCAAGATCAGAACTGGTGTTCTTAATGGTGATGAGAAGTTCTTGATGAAGCAAGCGTTTGAACCAATAGGGTTTCGGTGGAAGACGAAGAAGGAGTTAAATGAATGGAAAGACTGTGTGATTGAACAAATTGAGAACAGCATTAAGTCACCAGTTGTGTCAGTTGGGACAGACTCGGACTCAGAAGAAGAATGTGAAGTAGTCTACAAAGATCCACGACCAATTCCACTTCCAACTCCTGATAAATCTCCAATTGCATCTGATTTGCAAACTGATATAGTTTGTGACTCAGAATCTAACTGATTCTCTTATGTGTTTGTTCAGGAACAGTACATGAATTGCAATGATGTATGGTATATGGACAGTGGTAGTTCCCGGCACATGACCTGCGACAAGGAAGCACTTGTCAATTATGAAAGAAAGTATGAAGGTCCAGTTGCTTTTGGGAGTGATGAAAATGGAGGGAAGATTGTTGGAAAAGGCACACTCACTAATGGCAAGGTATCCTTTGAAAATGTGCTGCATGTTGAAGGACTACAATATAATCTACTCAGCATTTCTCAAGTTTGTGGCAAAGGGTACAAAGTGGCTTTCAATGATGAACACTGCCTAATCCTAAAGCCTGAATTTGTGATTCCAACTGAGATGATCATGATGATGGCTCCAAGAAATGGCAACCTCTATCAGCTTAGAATGAATACTACTACATCCAGGGGTGGTTCATGTTTTGTTTCAAAATCCACTGAAAATGAGACTAAATTGTGGCATAAGAAGATGTGTCATGTCAATTTGAAGAATATGAACAAGCTAGTGAAAGGTGAACATGTTGTTGGCCTTCCCACCAGAGAATTTAAGCTTGAAGAAAAATACACATCTTGCCTAAAGAGAAAACAACACAAATCCTCTCATAAAAGCAAATTGATAAATACTATTGATGAGGTCATGGAACTGATTCACATGGATCTTTTTGGTCCAGTGAGTGTGCCAAGTATTGGAAAGAAACGATACTACCTGGTGATCGCAGATGACTACTCAAGATTTTCATGGGTTTACTTCATGAGTAGCAAGGATGAAACCCAGAAGCTGATCAAGACCTATGTGCTGAAGATGGAAAATCAACTTGAAAGGAAAGTTAAGGTAATTAGAAGTGATAATGGGACAGAGTTCAAGAATGGACTAATGGAAGAATTCTGCACTTCTAAGGGGATCTTTCAACATTACAGTGCTACAAGAACTCCTGAGCAGAATGGTGTTGTAGAGAGAAGAAACAGGACTTTGATTGAAGCTGCAAGGACCATGATTGCTGATGCAAATCTGCAAGTCACATTCTGGGCAGAAGCAATCAACACTGCCTGCTATGTGCAGAACAGGGTTCTACTAAACAAGGCTCAAAATAAGACTCCGTATGAGGTTATCTTCAAAAGAAAACCTTATGTGAAGTTTTTAAAGCCTTTTGGATGTAGATGCTCACTTTTGAATACAAATAACTATCTAAATTAATTCCAGTCAAAATCACTGGAATGTTTCTTTGTGGGCTACTCATCTCATTCAAAGGCTTACAGATTCTATGTGAAGGAGCACATGGTAGTCATTGAGTCTTCTAACATCATCTTCAATGAAAACCATTTCAATAATGTTGAAAGACCCAAATGACTCTTTGATTTGGAGAAGATGATAAATTCCTTCAAAATATACAATGAAGACATGGATAACAGCATGTACAGAACAGGTTTTGATGACAAAGGAAAACAGAATCAACTTGATCTGGACAAACTGTGGTCATCTGTTGCTCCTGAACCAAATGGATTTACCTTTGAAAGATGCAGTCAAGGAGCAGCTGAAGTTGAGATGAATGGACAAGAAGCTGCAGTTGAAGTTTCTAATGAAGGACTAAGTGATCTGGAGAGTGAACCTATCTAAATTCAGCAACCAATTCAACCTGAAATGACAAATGAATTTAAAGACAGGTTCCAATCTTTGTTTAACTCTCACCAAATTGGATCAAATGAAGCTTCATCTTCTGCAACTGCTCAAACTCAAGTGGACAATGAAATTGAAGGAAGATCTGAGATTGAAGCTAATGACATGAACCTGACAAATCTTGAGACAGAAGTGTCAGCACAACAAATTGTACAGACTACTTCTGTTGAAAGAAATCATCCTGTAGAGAACATCATAGGATACTTGCATGAGAGAGTGACAAGAAGTTCCTCTGAAAAGGCAAACATTTGTCTGTATGCTTGCTTTCTATCCCAAGTTGAACCAAAGAACATCAATCAAGCTTTAAAAGATAACAGCTGGGTAGAAGCTATGCAGGAAGAGTTAGCTCAATTCAGAGACTTACATGTATGGGACTTGGTTGACAAGCCCAGAGGCAAGATGCTATTGGAACCAAATGGGTGTTCAGAAATAAGAAGGATGAGAGAGGAATTGTCATTAAAAACAAAGCAAGACT
Source organism: Bidens hawaiensis (assembly GCF_021521415.1). Taxonomy (NCBI): domain Eukaryota; kingdom Viridiplantae; phylum Streptophyta; class Magnoliopsida; order Asterales; family Asteraceae; genus Bidens; species Bidens hawaiensis. The sequence goes on from NW_027499240.1 coordinate 19,262, forward strand.
GGTGGCTCTAGGGTGTTTAAAAGAAGAAGGGGTGGACTTTGAAGAAGTATTTGCTCCAGTTGCAAGACTAGAAGCCATCAGAATCTTTCTAGCATATGCAGCATCTATGAACATAAAAGTCTATCAATTAGATGTGAAATCTGCATTTTTTAATGGAAAGATAGATGATGAGGTGTATGTGACTCAACCTCCAGGATTTGAAGATCCAATCCATCCTAAAAAGGTTTATAAGCTTAGCAAGGCTTTGTATGAACTACATCAAGCCCCTAGAGCATGGTATGATGAGCTATCAAACCACCGGTTAGACAATGGTTTCTGCATAGGAGCCATTGACAATACCCTGTTCTACAAAAGATTGAACAAGGATCTGCTGCTGTTGCAAGTCTATGTAGATGACATCATTTTTGGCTCCACCAATGAACAAATGTGCAAAGAATTTGAGCAAGTAATGAAGTCTAAATACAATATGAGTTCAATTTGAGAAATGAACTTCTTCCTTGGACTTCAAGTGCAGCAAAAGGCAGATGGGATCTTTATCAATCAATCAAAATATATCCAAGAGATTCTTAACAAGTTCAAGTGCCAGGACTACAAGACAGTGTCTACACCAATAGACACACATGAGAAGATGGTACCTGATGAGAAGGGGAAGCCGGTGGACCAGCATGAATATAGGGCCAAGATAGGATCACTGATGTATCTTACAGCATCTAGGCCAGATATTATGTTTACTGTGTGTGTCTGTGCAAGTTTCCAAGCTAACCCCAAGGTCTCACACATACTAGCAGTAAAAAGAATTTTGAGATATCTCAAAGGGAAACCAGATTTGGGGATTTGGTATCCAAAGAACCCCTCTTTTGACTTGATGCCCTACACAGACAGTGACTATAATGGTTGCAAGATGAGTAGAAAATCAACCTCAGGAGGCTGCCAATTTTTAGGGAACAGGTTGGTGTCAAGGCAATGCTAGAAGCAGACTACAGCGTCCATCTCAACTGCTGAGGCTGAATACATTGCTGCATCCGCTTGCTGTGCACAGGTTCTATGGATTCAAAATCAACTGCTGGATTATGGTCTGAATTTCTTACTTACTCAAATTTTAATTGATAATACTACTGCCATTTTCATTGTTAAGAATTCAGTCCAACATTCTAAGACTAAGCACATTGAGATTAGACATCACTTTATTAGGGATTGTAGTGAAAAAGGCCTAATAGAAATGAAACGAGTAGATACATATGATAATCTAGCTAATTTATTCACCAAACCGTTATATAAAACTAGGTTTCACTTTCTGTTAAAATGCCTAGGTATGATAAATGCTGATGAAATCTGATTGATGATGTATGCTTGTGTGAGGAGCTTACTGACTATCTTTGTTTCTCACTGTGAATGTTTGCATGATTTATCGTTGTGCTTGACTGATTATTCTGATTGCATGAATCATGATCTGTGTTTGTTTTGTATGATAAGCTATCATGAATTTGATGTTCTTGCTATCTATGCTTGGATCAGTGCTTACATGATACACTTGTTTGATCTAAGTATTTCGAGCATGAGTCTGTGCTTGATACTGTGTTTGTTGCTTTTCGAGCACAAACAATGCTACTTAAAAGACTTTTCTAAGTACTTCGAGCACAGATGACATGTCTCAGCTGCTCGAGCATAGAAACCTGCTTTGGAAAACTTTTTCAAGTATTTCGAGCATGATTCTGTGTTTGATTGTGTGTGTTGCTTCTCGAGCACAAACAGTCATACTTGAGAAATTTCAAGTATTGCGAGCACAAAAGACATGTATTAAATGTTCGAGCATGGAAATATGTCTTGTAAAAAGTTTACTTGACTTTCGAGCATATATCTATGGCTCGAGCACAATGACTGTGTCTTGAATCATTTCTTATTTATTTCGAGCACATGTCTTGTCCTCGAGCAAATTGACACTTCTAGGAAGTACATCGAGCACATGCATTGAAATGATAAAAATTTGAGTTAGAAGTCTATTGAGCAAACACATTGACATGATAAACTTTGAATTTTGCTCGATAGAATACTTGTGTGCTCGGAGTGAGAATTCACTCACCAATGAATTGTGTGTTACTTGTATGCTGTTTATAAGTCTTGTGTGCTTAAATGACAAAATGTGGTTCAAAATTAGATGCAAAATGAATTTCTCAAAGAAACTAATTTTTGACACACAAACATTTTTTACAAAGCAAACAGTTTTTCGGTGAACTCATAAGAGATATGATAATACCATCCCGTTCAAAGCTTTAAAGAAGCAGAAAAATGTTTTCTGTGGAGATAAGATCCAACCTTAATGGGAAATGATAGTATATTGTTTAATCTCCTAACCCATGGATTATAGGCTTAAAAGATTTTCGCTCAGTAAATTGACAATTCGTATGGTATCTTCTTATGAGTGTAGTGACATACGTGATACAAACATAATGAACACGCTAAGTCCGATGTGGTGACTCATTTGAAGACCAAGGTATGTTTCCTTACATATCTCTCCGAATGATAGGCAAAAAGGCAATTATCCAATCATACACAAGCCTGTTGGTGTTTTGGTCACACAAACTATTTACAAAGAATCTGAGCAGATATAAGAATAGCTATATAAAAGCATATCAAAAGAAAAGGAAAGAAAAAGAAAAATATGAAAACGAAAATTGCTTCAAAATAGAATATCAAAAGTATTATGAGATATCAAATAATAATATATCATGACTTAAGGGGCACCAAGGGAACTACAGGAGTGTGGCATCCAAATAAGTCCTAAACACTCTGAATGTAAGGCATGTAAGTCCGGATGGCATGTAAGTCCAACGTTCAACCTTATAGTCTGATATCTATATATAATTAAATAAACTGCTCATAAAAACAAATTTTGACCAAGGCATCAAGGGGTTGAAGTCAAATTGAGGTGATTGGAGAAAGCTAAATAAGCTTTGAGAAGAGATAAGGGGAAAACCAGAAGTCCAAAATGTAACCATTCTTCACTTATGCTCTAATTGAACTTTAAGCATATCACAAGTGTTATAATAATCATTCTAAGTGCCACTACCCATTGTCAACCTGACTTAGATCATAATACGGCTGACTATGATATGGTGTGAAAGATTTTGAACAATCTGATTCCATGTTGAGATCTCTTCAAAATGGTTTGAAATGAATTTCTAACTGGAATTTGATCTCTTATTCACCTTAGGCTAATGCTTAAATAAAACAAAGGTTCAAATGATGTATGTGTCTGTTTTAAGAAAAGGTTAAGTGTGATATTTGTCTATGTTTGCTAGACAAATAATGATATGTTCACTAATGCAATCTATTTTTGTTCTAAGTGTTTTCGAGTATAGTTAGAGCTCACTTTTGACTTAGATATCTTATTTGTTGCTCCTCGATCACAATGATATGTTTGGAAAGCTTTCCCTAGTGTTTCCAGCATGGATATCATATTCGTTGCTCTTCGAGGACAATGATATGCTCAGTATACTTTGTATCTCGAGCATAGATATTTCATATGTAGCCCTTCGAGCACATATATTCACATGACGAATTCTGTTAAGTGTTATCGAGTATGCATGTACGTCACAAGCAAATGTTACCCCATGATAGATCTCTAAGTATTGTCAAGCATGCATATACTCTTCGAGCATAAATGGTCACTGAATTATCCAAGTATGTTCGAGTAAGAGTTGAGGTGTTTGGAATGTGTCTCGAGTATAATTGATTAACTGATTATTTCCTATATACTTCGAGTATATGGGATTGAAAGTAAGCAAATATGTCTAAGTTGTTCAAGCACGGTTAGTCTCACGAGAATACTAACTAGGATCTCGAGCATGATCTCATGCTCGAGTATGTATGACTTCACATTGAAGTGGTTACGGGTCTCGGGCAAGTAAATTGATACCAATTAGCATTTAGCTAAGGCATCGAGCACAAGTATATTCAAGCACAATATCTCGAGTATACTAGCACTCAAAGCTCAATGAACATACAAGTACATCGAGCATAAAAGATACTATATACTCGAGTACAGTGGGAGACAGCTGTCCATTTGGCTGTATGCTCGAGCAAAGGAGGTACAATCAATTTGAATTAAATGACAACTGTCGTGCACTAGCCGACAAAATCGTACTGTACCAACCAAACGTTAGGTAAAAACGGGGACTTAGAAACTTTTTCACACATTTCATTTCCACTCTTAACCTAATTGTAAAAACCCTCTTGCTCGTCCATCCCCTGCCTACTCGAATACTCAATTATTGCTCGAAAATAGCCATTAGCTCTGTTTCGACTTTGGTAAGATATAGATACTCGATTATCGTCTCACCGATTTTGGAACTAGGGTTTCTAATTGATTATCTTTCTAATCTTTTACCTGTTTGTGCAGGTACGCGTATTACTACGGAACAGGTTACTAAAGACACCAATCTCTTTGACTATCATCGATTATTCTTTAGGAGCTATTGATGTACCTCGCACTCCGGGCAATAGTGATGATGAAGATGATGCAAGTGATGAAGACGATGTTCATGAAGGAGGAAATGATGATGATGATGACGCTGATAATGATCATGGTGATGGAGGTGCTGAACAATTTAATGAACTGATCGCCCATAAGGCTGCAAATGTGGAAGGTGATGGTGATGAGTCTGTTGATGAACCAGTTGTTAATAAAGCTGAGAATGTTGAGGAAGGAGACGATAATGTGATGTGCATGATCTGATTATTAATCCACCTGGAAATGAAATGATTACCTTTACTGGTGCTGGATCCGATGTACGAATGGACAGTCAAAGTGGGAATGCAGGTCCAGCAGATGAGGTTACTGATCCAGTTGATGAACTAGTTGTGGGTCATAGTCACAAGACACTTGAGCCTATGGATGATGATGACTTTATTACTGATGTGGTGTCCAATGTGACTGAAACTATCAACAAGATAACTCCTCCAGATTCACAAAATCCAGCAGTAAACAATGAGGATACTGAGTCAATTGATTCTGACCCCGCAAATGATGACCTACCATCATCCCCTGCCACCACTGATCAGATTCACTCAGAACCTGAACAAGATCAAGACACACATATTCCAACCCCACCAACATCCCCTATTACAGAAACACACATCACACCACCAACCTCACCTCTACATGTAAGCATATCAACTGAACCCATTCAACCTACCCAACCCATCTCACATGAACCTGAACCATACAATTTACCCTCACCAGAAACCTCTGCATCTGAACCGTTCTCCGAACCAGCCCTTAAGCAAACTCAGGAAACACCACCATCAAGCCCAAACATATATGACCTTATAAAAGAGAATTCCGAATTGGAGTCTGAAAATGTGATGTTGAAAAATAGAAATGCAGTGTTGGAGGTGAAGAATAAAGCACTTGAAGCTGCTTTATAAGAAGCTTTAATGAAAATTCAAACCTTGAGGCACTCTAAGGTTGAGAAAACCTCAGATGCACCAAAACGGGGGGAGAATCCTGAAGAAGCAGTTGGCCTGAAACTAATTGAAGATCTTTATGCCAGTTCAAGTGAAGAAGTGAAGTTGCTGAAACAACAAATGCTCTTGAAATGTTAAATCAAGGATATGTTGAAAGAGATGTCAGAGTTGAGGGGGAGTCAGGTGAAAAGGAGATTGAAGCTGAAGAAGAGACCCTTGAACAAATTGCCCAAAGACAATTAAAAGGCAAAGAGGTGGCTCTAACTGAAGAAGATCTTCATCCAATAGCAACTCATAAAGAAAAATCTGGTGATGACATCTTGGAGAAAGATCATGTTGAGGATCCTGACATAGCAGAGGTTGAGTCGGTCAATACTATGATACAAATGATAAATCAAGAAAGACAGAGAGTGTTGGTTGAGGAGGAAGAAGAGGAGATTGACCAAGAAGTGCTTGAAGCACTGATGGAAATGGGGAGAAAGGAGAAGGAAGAAGAAAGATTAAGAAAGGAGGCAGATGATGCTATTAGGGCTACATTGGAGGCACTAAAAGCAACACAAACTGACGAACAAACTCCAAGTGCACAGAGTAATGATGAACATGAGCCCATACTATCTGAGCCTGTAAATGAAGAACCTGAACTTGAAACACCAAAAGAGCAAGAGCTTGGTTTAGGTCCAGTGAACCCCTCTGAAGATGCAATAATTGAAATATCTACCAGCTCAATGGTGAAGTTAGTGATAATGAGAACACTCATAGATGTTCTGAATGAACCAGAAGGGCATCATCCAGAGATTGTATCTGCTGCATGAAAGGCCCAGAAAGACTTCATCAATCTAAGCAGTAATGTACAATCTGATCCAATAATTAAATAGGTTGTTGAACCTACTGAACCAATTGTTGAAGAGATCTTTGATGAAGAGCCAGCAACTCAAACCACTAAGCCGATAATTACTGAAACTGTTGATGAAGACCAAAGGATGTGTAGAGAGAACCTATAATCAGTGAACCAACAGAATCAGAAGCTGAAGTGAGAGAATCCCTAAAACGAAAAGAAACAGCTAGACTTGTTACACCCAAGCCCAAAAGACAAAAATCAGTGAAGGTGTAAGTGTACAAGAGAAGGGAGGCAAAATTTGTGGATGTGGAAGGGGATCAATCAGTAAATGTTGAAGAACCAATGATCGGAGCCCTTCACAATATTGATGAACCAATTGATCTTAATGATGAAGACGAAGGAGGTTTGAAGGATGATGAGAGGGAGAATGAAGACAAAGCCTGTTTACTAAGCCTCGGATATGATCAGAAGTATGTTGATAGAATGTTAAAAGAGAGCATTAAAAAGGAGGCTGAAGGATGGAAGAGCCGGGAAACAAAACGAGAATTTATGTTGAAGGCTGGCCATAGACCAACATTCTTGAACATGCAATCCTTCGGAACTTTTGATAAAATGTACAAGAATGCTTTGGTTGATGATGTGGCAAACTATGTTGATTAAATGAGCAAGAAGAAAGAAAAAGAAAAGGCAGAAGCTGAGAAACTCAAAAAGAGACAAGAAGAAGAGGCCAGAGATGAGACTTCCTATGAAGTTCTAAGGGCCAAACACAAAGATATAAAATTTCTTCAACTGCATGGCTACAAATACAACCAACTGATCAATTTGTCCTTTGAAGACTTGGAAAGAAAAATACAATGGAAAAGGACTCCTATAAAGACAAGAAATCTTCTAAAGAAATTATCAGAGAGAAGGAGTTGAGACTAAGAATGGAGAAGGAGAGAGAGGAAGCAAGAAAGAAAGAAGAAGAAGTCAAAAAGTGGCTTGAAGACCCACAAAGGGTACAAACTTTAAAGGAGATTGTAATGGAAAAGGGTATGAGCGAAGAACAATTTCAAAAAATTCCTCATGAACAACTATTAGACATTTACAATAGAGAGCAGAAATTGTATTTATAAACCCAGAAGAGATTACAAGAAGAAAAAGAGAAGAATGGAGGAAGTTGTGAGAGCAAAAATGATGAGTGCTCTGCACAAAAAGGGTGCAAGTATGGGAAGACTGCTGGTGAAAACGGATGAAACAATCAGGCAGTGGTATGAAGAAGTTGGCTAGAGCAGACAAAAAAGAATCCACAAGGAAGCACAAGCAGAACCCAAAGGTCAGAGATAGTGAGGCCAGAACTATCAAGAGATTTAAATCTGCCCACACATCTCTACTTTGATAAAAGATCTAAGACCTTGAGGGTGATCATTGAAGACAAAGAAGAGACTCTAATCATCTTCAGGGATGATTTGATAAATTTTTCTAAAGAACAATTGACAAAAATGGCTACACTAGACTTATTCGACAATCAAGATAGAAGCCAACCAGCCGGGCAACAAAGGAATAATCTCTCCAAATTCCTCAAGGAACAGTCTGAAAAGGGGTTTCCATTTCTAAAGCAGAGGAGAAGAGAGATACATAGCCAGGCTGAGAGGGAGAGAAGGCGAAAGAAAATAAATGAAGTACATACTCTGGAGCTCTCCCTCTTTGATTCTAAGAAAAGAAAAACTCAAGCAAGCAGCTCACGTGGAAAAAGAAAGACATTAAAGGAGTGCTTAGCTTTGAGACAAGAGATGCTTGAACCGAACTCCTAGGTGCAGCAGAATGGAAGAATAGCTCACCTTACCTACAACAGAGAAAATGAATCGGTGTCACTAAGAAACGCTGCAGGTGGAACTATAGCCGTGGTCATGTATGATGAAGATCTACATTTCATACATGTCCAAGACCTTTGAGACATAATTAAGGCTGAGTTCCCGATAGATTCAAAAGATGGAGTTGAGCTTGATATGTTCAAGCAAAAGGCTGCCTTCGTAAGACTCAAGAAAGAAAAAGCTTTAGAAAGGAGCCAAAGGAGGAGATAGCAGAATGAAGCTGAAAGATTATCTTGTTATTTATGTTTATCTTTGTATTTTTGTTTGATTTGTATTTTGATATGTAACAATTTGATGAGTAATGCCCAAGAGGCAGAATTTCCTTTATGTAATGAAATGATGATTTAGCCTAAATTGGTTATGTTTTTAGTCTGATACATTTATAACTATATGCAGGTGTGTTTTGGTGCATCTGAGCTTGTTCCAATCTAGGGGGAGATCGTTGAGTCGGATTTTCGATAAGGAAGATTGGAATCTTCTCAACCTCCTCAGGAAATCAGCTAAGTATGGACTTCGAGCAAGCTTGGACGATTGAGCATGGTTTACTACCTCGAGCAAGGTATTCAAAACCTTTGGTGGTTAATTCTTCTAAGTGTTAAGGCTTCGAGCAAGCTACACTTCAACGAGCAAGAGTGTTCTTCTATCGAGTATGGATTGCCAATCGAGCAAACAACTTGATCATTCAAGTTATAACTAAGTGATTCCGAGCACAGGATGTTCGAGCACATGGTGACTAGTATGGATGCAATAAGAAGATGTCATATGTTCAAAGCAAGGACTTCGAGCATGGTTCAGTCCCCCGAGCAAGATTACATCCGAGCATGCTAAAGATTGTTCAATAAGTATCTTTAGACAAGACTGAAGACATCAAGAAGAATGAGCTTGGTCGATGGACTAGTTCGAGCAAAGCATGGATTGGTCAAGAGGAATGAAGCTTGCTGGAGGAGAATATCTTCAATGAAGCTATTCTAAGTAAATTATGCTCGAAGCCACTCATCGAGCATACCTGGCATAGTGAGTCTGCTCAAGCAAGAGACTTATCATGCTCGAAGACTCTTACAATTGTATTTGTTTTTGTCTTTCATTATGTAATATTTAGGGATTCTAGAAGGAATGTCAGGGTCTATAAATAGGGTCCTACGTCTCCATTTAGGTCATGGATAACAACACGACACACGGATTACGAGAAAACATTCCAAAAAGAATATTCCCTTTTGTTTCCTCATACCGCCGCCGCCGTCACGAAACCCAAGACATTCCATTTACTGTTTCATTGAATGATGCATTTAATATAGTGAATCATTGTCTTTGTAAATTCTTAACTGATTTTCCTTTATTGTTTCGTTTATTATTATATCACGCCTTATTCTCATCCATTGGATATCCTGATTCCGCCGGGATATTCAATAGGCGTTTGTGTTATTGAGTCTGTGTGTTCTTGTCTACCTTTCTAAGGTGTGCACCTGACTCTCGGTCCTGACAAGGGATGTCTTGTCTAAGTAAGATAAAAGGAGGTGTTGACCCATTTCTCTAATAGAAGCTTAATTTTCCCAGAGAAGCTCTGACACTGTCTATAAAAAGAGACCCTCACATATGGTATCATCAACTCATTCTCTATACCCTCTCTTCATTCTAACTCCTCATTCTCTCACTATATTCTTATACTCTCTCTTTCTCTCTCTCTAAAATATTACTTTCCTCGGAATAAAACTCTCTAGGACTTCCCCATCTCTAGAGAGTAATCCTCATCAACCGAGCTATTTGGCCTCTGAGCTACTAAGTCCACGAGCTGCTGAGACATAGCACCATCAGCTCGATCTAACCCCCCCCCCCAACGACCAGTCACCGGTTTAGCAGCATGAAATCACCTCAGCTGCTCTCTAGCCATCAGGTCTCGACCACTATCTCCTTTTGCATTCTTTATCTCTAGTATACATATATATATTTGTTATTTATATACTTTTATGGGATAAATTACCAATGTTGAACGTCGGAGGGTGGTCCAGAGATCCGGGTCTCTAGTCTCCTTTTAACGAGTTCTGTTGTGTTGTAGGTACAAACTGGAAGGTAACCCTGAAAACATCCATACCATCACCCTACCATACTTTCATTTTCGCTATTCCCGTTATATCAAACATCAATAATGAGAGATTAACATTTAATCTAGTTAATGGTTGTTTAAACTTTGAACATCGAGGGTAGAATTGCATTAGTTTAATATTTAATTCTATTATATTGTTATTTATGAATTCTAATAAAAATATTTTATTTTGAGAAATTATATTGTGTTCGTTATTTATTGATTCGGTAAACTGGAAACAGTAAGCTAGAGACCGAAAATTGATGGGAGAAAAAATCTTGCCGGCCTCATGAAAGAAGGTGGCGTACCTTCATTTTAAAATTGTTCTCACACACGTGGCTGCTGACAAAAGTGAGTGTTGAAACTCACCATGTGACTTTAGTAAAAGCTCCATCCCAAAATCATAACTTTCAAGCCTAATGGGTTTGATATATATATATATATATATATATATATATATATATATATATATATATATATATATATGGGAAAGTGAATATGAGACTGTTAAACATCTAACCTTAGATGCGAAACCTTTAAAACTATGTAGTTTTGATTCAAATTAATTAAAAAGTGAATTTTATTTATTAAATTCATGATTTCTTTCCATCAATTTCTCATTTCTACTTACCATAACCCCCATATATCTTTTACGGATTCACATCATACAAGCTAATCTCATAATTAAAATCCAATTTCTTTATATATCGATCACATAATGATGAACTTGAAAGCAATCTTCTTCAATAATCATACATAATCACAACTCATCAAATAGATTTTTAAAAAAGTCCTCTGCTTCCTCAAATTGAGCAAGCACTGGTGATCCATTTACATTACTATTAATGGTACATAATATGGTTCAATTATCATATGTAACATAGAAATAACTTTACATAAATTAAGAAAAAGCATGTTAAAGATCCCATTACAGGTGGAAAGCAAGAATTAAGGATTGCAAATTTGCAATAGATCATAAGAAACTTAGATTCAAGAGCAATTACTGTCTCGTAAGATTGATTTCTTATTAGTAGTACAAAAAGAATCAATAGGTAATGGGGTATACGTGACAAATTTGGGACAATAAATTAAAGGAGAGAAAAAAAATATAATAAAGGAAATTAACTTATGGTTTTGACTCAAAACTACGTAGTTTTGGGGGTTTCGCATCTAAGGTTAGATGTTTAACAGCCCCATATTCACTTTTCTCATATATATGTATATATATACAGGGTAAGGTTAAAATAAAAATCCACTTGAGTTGTGAAAACTTTAGAAACTCATTCTCAACCACATGTTTTTAATTAAAGTTTGAAACTCGTGGTTCACAATTAAAGTTAATAAAAAATGTAAATATAAATATAACTTTTTCTCTCTCCTGAAAACATATATAAAAATTAGTAAAAAAATAGCAAAACATTTTTTTTAGTTTTCGATATTTTGTATTAAATGTTACAACATATATTACGTGTGTAACAAAAAAAAACAAAAAAAAAACGATGTTGCATAGGGTTTTCACGGGTTTTCACAACTCAAGTGGGTTTTCATTTTATATTTCCCCTATATATATATATACACATATATATATGTATATGTATGTATGTATACTAGATTTTATCCCCCGTATTATGGGGGTGGTTTTACATTGTTCGTTTTTAATATTTATATATGTATATTTAGAATTTAATTTTATTTATTATAAGAAAGTTAATAATTAATATACCTGAGGTTTGATGATAAAATTGTTTCACAAATAAATGATATGTTATAATCCGGTTTAAAAGCTATATGGATTTCGTGATACCCATTATCCGTTTATTTTCTTTAATATAAAATTGTTTCTTAATTATAAATAATATCTTTTTCTAAATAAAATAGGATATTAATTTTTAGTATATCCCTATTTTATAGGATTTTCATATCAAATATTTCATGAAATTAATTTTTAATATAGTGAGATGTTATAACCCATTTAAGAGCTATTAGGGTTTAGTGAGACCTTTACCCGTGAATTCAGGTCAAATACGTAAGAAACATTTATTTACAAATAAAGCAATCTAATGGCTTAAGAGAATGGTTATTTTACATTTTTCGTTTTTGAATATTTATTTTTTGAATTTTAATTTTCTTTATTGTAAGAAAGTTAATAATATACTTAGGGTTTGATGATGAAAGGGTTTCATAAATAAATGATGTGTTATAACCCGTTTAAAAGCTATCTGGATTTGGTTACCTATGACTCGCTTATTTCTTTAATGTAAGAAAGTTAATAATATACTTAGGGTTTAATGATGAAAGGGTTTCATAAATAAATGATCTGTTATAACCTGTTTAAAAGCTATCTGGATTTGGTGACTCATGATCCGCTTATGTTTATTACTATAAAATTGTTTATTAATTATAAATAATATCTTTTTCTTTTTAAATTGGATATTAAATTTTAGTATATCCTTATTTTATAGGATTTTCATATCAAATAATTGGTAAGATTAATTTTTAATTTAATGAGATGTTATAACCCGTTTAAAAGCTATCTGGTTTTGGTAAGACCCATACCCATGAATTTGGGTTAAATCAATAAGAGGCCTCCATTTAAAAATCAAGCAATCTGGTGGCTTTCATAAAAGGGGGAGCGACCACATCGTGACACGTAGGATTTTCGGGTATTCGTTTATATATATATATATATATATATATGGATTGTGATCTTGTGAGAACTATTTGGAAATTGAGAACTTTAAGAATCATTTTAAACCACAAAAAAACCTTCAAGAGAAAATAAAAAAATTTATAAAACCAAAAAATGCGAAAATAAAAAAAGTAAAAAAAATGTTTATCTAGCATCCCGGTTTCATAAAAAAATAAAAACAAAAAAATCAAGGTTTTGCTAAAAATTATACACATCTGTATAATACTTATAAACATGTATCTATTACTATATATAATAGATTAGGTTATTGATCCGTGTACGACACGAATGGAAATATAGAAATTGTAAAATAAACACATATAATTTTAAATAACAAGAAAATTTGTAGTATATATTTTTGGGATGACAACATGATATTTATTACATACGTAACTTAAATACACAAATAATTAATGTAATGTAAAATCATAAAAACATGAAAAAACCTATAAAAACATATATATTTCACAAATAAATGTGGTAATAAATACTGCAAGCACATAATATAGAACTTAAAAACTTAACATAAGAAATTATATTGTCAAAAAGATAACTGAAACTTATCATGTCGATCGTTCTTACGAAGCATAATGCCAAAAAATACACACGTGTTATACAAAAATTACAATATAATTGGATTTAGACGAATTGACTAAGTATTTATAATGGACCAAAAACATGTTGTCTATTATACTGAGGAAAGTAAACTAATGCAGAGTTAATATCTTTAAAAAATAATATTTTTCTAAAAATTCATAACTGCATAGGAATATCTAAACAATATACTCTAAAATTTTAATAATAGTTATTGTTCATCATATTCACTTCAAAAAAACATAATAATTTAATTGGATTTAGGTTGATGACATTATTATATCTTATGTTACACTTTTATTTATTACAAGCTAACAAAAATAACCAAAGTTGAATTTCGGCATTAAGTGTTAAATGTACTAAAAATATGTTGTCAATCAACATTTAAAAGGATAGCTATAACGTATTCCCTTATATTAGTTTACTTATTTTTATTCCATTATATTAGTTTACTTATTTTTGACTAATTATGTATGCTACATTTTGTGTAATTGATAGTACATAGAAAATCAATTGTTATTTGACTATGGCTAGTTGACTAAGGAATGCAGAAGTTGCATTGGTTAATTGGTTAATTGAAATTTTTAAAAAAGGAAATACGTTTGTTAGTAGAAAACCATATTGTTTTTGTGCCATAATTGTTTGTTTTTGATATACAATATAAAATTGAGTAAGGACATGACAAACTGCATTAAGTAATTAGTTGAATATCTAACTCATTAACGTTAACACAAAATATACAAGCACAACTAACTATTTACGACAACCGCTACTTTAAAAGTGTCTAATCATTTATTTCTCTAAAACTCTTGATCTTTAATATTTTCCCAAGCCTTCGGTTGATTTTTCGTGGATAATCTTGAATACCTAACGTGCAAGAAACAACAATACAAAATCACGTATGAGCGAAGCGCTCAGTGAGCGGATAACGAAATCATAGACATTATAAAGTATAAACTTTCAACTTATAATACATTCTATCAGTTTGCACTTATAGCATATCAATTCGTAACTTTGATCAATCTCATAAACAATAATTTCATATCAAATTTCTCAACCAATAAATAAAAATATAAAATCTATAACAGTGTCATAAGGTTTCGTGAGGACATGGTTAAGATGATATTTTCTCTCAGAGGATTGATACATACGTTTCCAATAATTCAATAACTCAATATTCTTATGACCAATCCATAAACATTCAGTAGTAAGACGATGTATTTTTCCCGTGATCTATCTATGTGCCTCAACTCACTCACGTTTCTCATGAGGAAAATAACGAAAATGATAAACGCAAAACGTGTCAAAACATGTTATGAAATGCAATATCAAAACAATTATTCGTATGTGAGCCCAAAAACGTATCATAACAATTCAATTATAATCAAAATCAACTTCGTAATAGGTGGTTCATATCAAACGATTTGTAATCAATGGTTCTCATAAATCAATAAATAATTCATGCTATAAATTTAGCATATAAATTATAAATACGATAAAGACAACATAGTAGGCTAAAGTAAATCAAAAGGTGTCAAAAACACATGATGGAATCCAATGTCAAAACAATTCTTCGCATTAGGTTCCAAAATAACATTAATAGGCTAACTGTACCTTAATCGTTGTACCACACTTGAGTATAACTCTAACAATAAGAACTTGATTGAAAAATTAAACAGAAGTAGTTTTGCTCATGGAGAGGATAATGTGGAAGATAATGATAGTGTTATTTATAGAGCCGAGTACCCTATGCATATTTGGTATTGAAAAAAAATAACTTGGATTTCAATCTACATATAATTATAAGTAAGGGAAAAGGAAAATAAGGAAATAAATAATGCTGACAATAGAAACGTAATACGTATTGACTTCTTTCATTTGAAATTTTAAAGTCATTTAAAATCTTTGATGATTTTCTTTAATCATAACATTTATTTTAATTTTAATAATAAAAAAGTTATCAAAATTTTCAATAACTGATAACTAAAATAAAGCATAACCTCTATTAAATATTTAAAAGATTTGACTAACATTAAATTATTGGAGTGCTACAATCATAATTATTAATATTAATTAATATACGAATTGAATTGTTTACTTTTATATAATATTATTTACTTTTAAATTATTTAATTACTAAAAAAATTTAAGAAGCTTTAATAATTATGAAAACTATAGTAATGAACTAATAAATAAATGCCATATTTTAAAAAGCCTATTGCTTTAACGGTATCCGTAAATATTGGAGAGAGGATGTAAGGATGTTAAAAATTGAGAGTGTATAAATATTAAAGCATAATGTACAATCATGTATAGGACATAATAATTCAAGCAGAAGAACGTTTGTTTCAAATCTGCACATTTATCTCATCTCCACGTCTTCAACTCACTCTCTCTCTCTCTCTCTCTCTCTCTCTCTCTCTCTCTCTCTCATATTCTTTACCATTTCTGGCCTGTCAATGTCCTGCTACTATTACGGTTTCGCGAACAGCAAAGAAGATATTCAGAAGTTGCATGTCCAGTTCCTGGTAAACCTTCAAACCCCAATTGAGTTTTCGGTATGATTTGTTAAAAACTAATTTACCCTATGTGAGGGAGAGAGAATCAAAAAACAGAACGAGCAAGAGAAATCGTCAATAGCTTTGATAAACTAGGGTTCTGATTACCTTTTGTGGCTTGCGGTGGTAATTGTTGGCGCTAACTCATGGGATGACGTGGATGAAGCCGATCTAAGAGGCGAAAGGGTTTCAGTCGGTAGAATATGGTGACCCAAAATCGGAAATATCTGTTTCAGTCGGTAGAATATGGTGACCCAGTGATTGAGGTGAGATGATCTGATACATATTTGTAAATACATTCTTTTTTTTTTAATTACTGTAAAGTATTAATAAACGAAAGATCTGTTCTATAGGTTGCAGAAGGGGAAGTTAGTGGTGTTGATGGACTTGTATGGGTGATGGACTTGTATGGGTAATCTCACTGATTTTAATTTTAAGAGTTATGTGTCATTTTAGTACCAGTGTTTTGTCCAAATACGCTACTTTAGTACCGTTTTTAAATTTATTGCAAATGACTACCTTACTTTTCTAAAACTTGCAATTTAAGTACTTTTTTATAACCCCGTCTATTTTGTCCATTAAGTCAGGGCCAAATTAGTAATTTTGATTATTTTATTTATGTTCTCGTTTGAGCTAAATGTCATTTTCATACCTGTAGTTTGCTCAATTATGCAACTTTAGTACCTTTTTTTTTAATTTATTGCAACTGGATACTTTGATTAGTTTTTGATAGATAGACAAACCAAAAGAGACATTACATATTACGTATTACAATTAAAAGGTAATTAAAATACATGATAGAATATGAAAAACAACCATGAAATGTATAACATATGTTTTAGCCTTTTGATCTTGATTGTCAATTTACTTCTAATAGATCAAGATCCGAGTTCATCTTAGCCATTTTTCTTGCATATTTTTATGTGCATTGATTTTTTTTCAAAAGTTTAGGCATGATAACAGTAGCTCTTTAACACATCGGATAATCAAGCCAAATAACAATAACACAACTTCGCACCTCTTAGTCTAACATCAATTGAACTTGTGGATGAACGACGGTTGACGAATCACATAGGCAAAACACCATATCGTAATTCACTGAACTTGAAGATGAATAACAATTAAGGTTTGAAGGATCAATGAGCGCGGCCGCTGGGGGGTGTGGGGGGGGGGGGGGTTATTTTGTTCATTTAGGGTTAGAGATGATTTATTAATTGTAATATGTAATATCTCTTTTGGTTTGTCTATATATCCAAAACTAATCAAAGTATCTAGTTGCAAAAATTTCAAAAAAAAAGGTACCAAAGTTGCATAATTGAACAAACCACAGGTACGAAAATGGCACGTAGCTCAGAGGAGAAAATAAATAAAATAATTGAAATTACTAATTAGCCCCTGACTTAGCGGACAAAATAGACGGGGTTAGAAAAAAGTACTAAAATTGCAAGTTTTAGAAAAGTGAGGTAGTCATTTGCATAAATTCAAAAACAGTACTAAAGCGGCGTAATTGGACAAAACACGGGTACTAAAATGGCACTTAACTCTAATTTTAATTTTTTTATTTTTTGGAGTTATTGTTGATTTTATTTATTTGGTTAGTGAGTTTTGGAGAATGAAGCTAAACTGTTAAATTGACATGAAATGATCGAGTTTAAGTTATGGAAAAGAGAAAAGAAGATCAGACAAGTGCGTGCTCTTTGCCGTATATACCACATCGCAGGTAACTCAATGTTTTTCCCATCATTTAAGTGTATTTTATTTTAAGTATGTAGCTCTATAACATCATATTTAGTCATTTTTCAATGCCAATAATGCAAAGGAAAAAAAAGGTTATACAAGAGAAGAAAGTCCTTAATGTTCATGTTGAAAAAGGAATACAAAGTGGTCAATAAGTTGTTTGAAGGCCAAGCTAATGAAACTATAAGCCAATTTGTATCATTGTTAAGATTGTTTAATTTGTTGAATCTATAGCATGTTCAATTGTGTTTTCATTATAATTTTCTAATATATGGTTGAATTTGACTAATTGTTGATAAGCCCATCATCCAACTGTATTTATTTGCACATTTTACTTACACATCGATCGTTAGTTTTTGCTTGCCACTTTCCTATAGCTTGATAATATAAAACTTATGTTTATATTCAATTATACATTATTATTCACAAAAATGTGTAGGATTTGTATTAGATTGAGGCTTTAAAGGCTATAAGATAGAGGTGCACAACTCGGTTTTTTTAAAAAAACCGGTTCGGTTATTAACCGGACCGGTTTTTTTCGTCCTGGAAAAAAACCGGTTCGGTTAATAACCGGACCGGTTAATAACCGGTTTTTGTGCATGAAAACCATAACCGGTCAAACCGGTTACGACCGGTTTGTGAACCGGTTAGAACCGGTTAATAAACCGGTTTTTTTATTAACCGGTTTTTTAATAACCGGTCTAACCGGTTAACCGGTTTTTTTTTTTTTTTTTTTTTTTTTAAATAACCATTATTTTTTCACAGTATAAACAAACCGGTAACTACAAGGCAAACCGGTAACTACAAGTATTAAATCGTTATCGCATATTCGTAACTCAAAAATACATAACTTTCATTTATAGCTTTTACATTAAAAATACAAACATTAAATCGTTATCGCATATTCGTAACTCAAAAATACAAACATTAAAGAATGCTTAGACAAGAATAAATAAACAACTTGCTGTTTCTTACTCATTATTTTCATCGCTACCCGATCCCGAGCTATTCCTTAGGTAATCGTCGTACGCGGCTTCTTCATCGGTCATTGGTTGAGTGTGTCCTTGATTGACCTCGTCTTCATACAAGCCCGCCTCATAGTCCATTTCCCCCTCGAGTGAGCGTTGATGTTGTGCCCTATCTAAAGCGTCCAAGTAATCCTTGTAGCAAATAGACATCTCTACAGCTGGTGGAGTGAGTCGAGTCCTCCTAATCGATATAACCCTGCCAGAAACAGAAAAAGCAGACTCCGAAGCTACCGTGGAAGCTTGGACCGTTAGTAAATCTTTGGCCATGGCGGCGAGGATCGGAAACTCATCCTCCTTACCTCTCCACCAAGCCAGCAAATCAAGACTTCTAAATTCATCTGGAGTCATGTGTTTCACAAAGTTGGTACCACCATACCTTCCAAGTTCACTGCTTGGGGTGTTTACCTTTTGACGTTTACCGGCGTCTTCCCAAATCATGTAGTACATCCCCATTTCAAGGTCGGTTTGGGATTGGGATTGGGCAACAGCTCTTAACGAGTCATGAATTTGGGAAGACGACCCGTATTTTGTAAGGTAAACATCATACATGTTAGACAAGGTGGTGTTGAAAGCATTCTTTAAAGTTTGGTTATAATAGGGGTTTTGATCGTCGTTTAACTCTAGCTCATCACAAATTTTTTCTATTAAAGCTTCAACACCACCAACATTTATGCAAGGGTTTAACGCAGCAGCACATGTCAAAACAGCGGGTAGTTGTTGAAAATATTTTTTAAATTTTTCTTTCATTTTTACACCCATATCAAAATAAGGTGCACCCCTACAATGAAGTTCACTCAACTTTGTGCACATGACAGCAATTTTTGGTAAAGCAATGGGGCTTGTTGGATAGTAAACCCCGGATAAACTAGTTGTGCAAGATTTAAAAATTTGAAGGACCTCCGTAACGATCTCAATCAATAACCAGTTTCTAGGATCGTACGGTGCACATTTACCCCTACTTGACATTATTTGATGAAACGCAATTAGTGATTCTTTTTGTTGGATGGCTTTCTCAAACATATCACAAGTCGAGTTCCATCTTGTTGGACAATCCCAATTGGGCCCCAACCATTGACAATTAGCTTCATCACAAAATTTTTTGTATCTTGAAAATGTTTTATTGTTGCTAAAAACATCTCGTAACATTCTTTTAAAATTGTTTCTTTGCGTTTCGATCACGTTTAACCCATCTTGCACGGCCAAGTTGATAATATGTGCAATGCATCGGCTATGAAAAAACGCTCCATCACAAATAGGTTTATACTTTAATTTTAAATGGCCAACCGCGGCCGTATTGTTGGACGCGTTATCAAACGAAATTGAAAAGATTTTATCTTCAATCTTGTATTGTCGAATGACTTTATCCAAGAGTTTAAAAATATTTCTACCCGTGTGCGGGTAATCAAACAATTGAAACGCAACGGTTCGTTTCATCATTTGCCACGACCCGGGGTCAACCCAATGAGCCGTCACACAAATGTATGAGTCGGGCGAACCATTAGGTACCGACCACACATCCGTTGTTAAGTTTACACCAGTTTGTAAGTTTGAAAAGTATGAAATTAGTTCGGATTTAGCGTTTTTCCAAGCTTTAAGACAATCTCTTCTAAGGGTCGAACGACTTACGTGTTGGTAGCGTGGTTGAACATACTTTTGCATCATCTCCGTGAATTGAGGGTTGTCGAAGTGGTTGAAAGGAAGTGTATTTTGAATCACAAAGTTTGAAAACTTTTGACGTACCGCTTCAAGGTCGTACGTAAACACCGTTCCTTGATTCGTCATCTCCGGCTGCGAACTACTTCCCGATTCGTCCTTCAAGGCCTTGCAAAAGGGCCTTTGTACATGCGCTCTTAAAGTGGAGTTTGCATCTTTGCCATAAAACTTCAAACAATGTTTGCATCGAGCTTTTTGGGTACCGTTAGACATTTCGCATAGGTCGAAATGTTGCCAAACATCTTGGTTTCGTTTCGTGGGGATGACCCGAACGACCGTTTCTCCCGTGTTCGAGGCACCCATGTTGACGGATGAAGCAGCACTTTGGGAGGCCATGATAATCGTCTACGAAATAAGAGCGTATGGAGTGGTAATGTGGTATAATTGAGCGTGAGATAACAAAATAATCGCGTATGTAATAAACATTTAGAGCGTTTGGAGTTGTATAATCGAGTGTGATCTAACCAATACCCAACCTAAGCTATATATAGATGTTTGTGGGGGTAAAATGGGGGAAAAAAAAAAACGGTCAAAAATTATAAAAAACGGCTATATGGCCGTTAATCAACGGGAAAAAACCGGTTTTTAACCGGTTAACCGGTTTTTTTTATAACGGTCAAAAACCGGTTTATAAAAAAAACCGGTTAACCGGTTTTTTAAAAAACCGGTTATTAAAAAAACCGGTTTTTTAATAACCGGTTATTAAAAAAAACCGGTTTTTTTATAACCGGTTATAAAACCGGTTTTGGCTCCAAATTGTGTAACCGATATATAAACCGCCGGTTTGTAAACCGGTCAAACCGGTTTACAAAAAACCGGTTTTCTTAAAAACCGGTTTCCGGTTTAAACCGGCAAACCGGTTCGAGGACCGGTTTTTTTGACCACCTCTACTATAAGAGTTACTATAATGGTTCTTGCTGTTAACTCTTAGCCAGAGGTAAAGTTTGAAGCCTTTCGTTTCTTTCTCTTGAACATAATATGATTCATACGAATAATAATATTGGGTTAGGTTATAATAGGAAGTATAGTTTTTGTAGGAAGGATAAGAAGTAATCTTGTCCATTGATTTTGAATATGGAGGGTTGAGATTAGTTTAGGGGGAAATCAAGGGTGAAAGAAGGGGGAGGGCATAAAAGGAATAACATATTTGTTGACTTTCTCTCTCCACATGCAAGGCACATGCCAAATTCCCCCATCATTTTAAAACGTCCATAACTTTTTTTTACGACGTTTTTATTGAAAAACAAATTCACCATAATAACGAGTGTCTTTTTATCTTTCATATGAGTACCATATTGTAATATAAAATTTAAAAAAAAATTAGTGGGTTTTTTACAAATTGTGTTTTACCAAATTGTGTTATACAATAGTATTTTTCATTGTATTTTTTTTTCATTGTGTTTTTGTATTGTATTTTTTACATTGTGTCATACAATTGTGTTTTTTTCATTGTGTTTTTTTTTTCATTGTGTTTTTTTCCATTGTGTTATTTACATTTTGTTTTTCATAGTGTTTTCCATTGTGTTTTTCCGGACTTTTCCGGCGAGGTGGTGGCGGTGGGTGACGGTTGTGGTGGCGGGGGGCGGTGGAGTGGTGGTGGTTGTAGAGAGTAAATATGTAATTGGGTTTTATGTAAGTGGGTTTTTGAAATTAATGTAAGTGAGTTTTTGAAATTAAATTAAGTGGGTTTTGATATTTAAGTGTTAGACTAAAATACCCTCCTTCCTAGCCGCCTTAGGAAAATCAAATTTCTTATTTGAACCTAACCCTTATAATATTATCTTGGTTTTTTAGGTGAAGCTAAACTTTTTAAAAGATTTTGTGGCAAAACTTGGGATGAAAATCTTGTGTTTACAAGAGACTGAACCGATCAGAATCATGGGCTGACTTGCTTTTGTCAGAGACACGCTAATTGTTGATTATGGTGAACCGTGTTTTTGTTCTTTAAAGAGATGTCATCAGTGAATATCCTCCGAAACAAATGATTGCATTCCACAATCTCATGGTGGTGAAGCTTCTGTAATGGTTTCCAAGGTAATTTGAGTTTAATTCTGTAATCAATTTGATATTTTTCTTATTATATAATTAGTTAATTTTGAGTTACATATATAGGTGGATGAACCATCAAAATGTTGTGAAAAACCCTGTTACCAGATCGTGATCGACCATGGCCTTATCTAGATGAAGCTTTAACCAAATTTTCAGGTTTTAATAATACTATACGCACTAATAATAAACTTTTTTTTTCTGTAAGTTGATGACTTGTACTAAATTGTTTTTTTTCCTTTTTACTTGATTACTTTCAAAGCATTAGGATCCTACACAGACTGGCAAGTTGCTGAAAATTCAGAGGGAATTGGATGAAACAAAAATAATACCTGTAAGTGATTATTGATTTATATCAAACTGAATTATATGAAAATGATAGTAAGGGTAGTTTAGGTTTTAAGTATTCTTTTCATATTAATATTTCTTGGCATGTAAAGGAATCGAACGAACACAAAAGAGATGCTCATTAGTTCATGTTTGTTCGTTTAAATTAACCAAACAAGCGAGCAAACACGAGCAATTAAACAAATGGGTTTTTTCTTGTTCGTGCTCCTTTGTTAAGAAAATGATTTGTGTTCGTGTTCGCATTTTATGATCTCAAGACATGTGGCAATGAATACTAAGTTCACATGTAATTATCAGTTATTGATTTAATCTAAAGTTTGGCCATCCAAAATTAATTTTGAAGGAGAGTTTACTTTTTTAAGTCAAGACTGTCAAATTGCAAGAAATCGTGTTTATATTTTACTTTTAAAAGTTAAACTGTTAAATTGCAAGGAATTGTGTACATTTTTTACTTTTAGAAGTCAAACACAAGGCAAACCAAAGGTTAAAACAATTTTTTACTTTGATTAAACTAAATTGTTTGTCTGGCCCATTCTTCATGTTTAAAACAAAGTCAGAACTTTCTACAAGCACTTCCTGTATTTTGTGCGGGTATTTAAACTGTTCAGGTATTGAATTTATGAAAAATTATAGTTATTAAATAGCGAAGTAGAACTGAAATGTTTACCACTATTAAATTAGTTAAATTATAGCAAGCAAGTTACTGTTTATCAATTGGCTACTACAGATCTCATAGATTTGTCTGTTTTTACATAATCAGCAATGTTAAGGGTTGATTTCCAGGAAAACCTTCTATTAGATATGTGTTTGTTTTTTGCCTGCATAAGTTTCTGATACGTGGTTTTATGCATATGGTTTTACAAGTTGATAACTGACACTGCTTTTGATAGAGACCCGTAGAGTGGGTTAGGCTCCAAGAATAAGAAGAGAGAACAAGAACTTTTTGGAACAATTTTCTGATATTAATTCTCAAAGTACGAATACAATTTATAGAAAAACAAGTGCATAAAAATAGGAAAACATAAACAAATACGAGAACAATTAGGAAACTAAATATTAATTAAACTTAATGAATTACTTGATTTGCAAGTAAAGTCTTCCTTCTTACTAATCCATTAAACGTTTAGGAGTCTGTTTAACCCGATTTGATTTCCGGTTGGGCTGTACCTCGGTTTGTGCTTGCAAACTCACAGATGGGCCCGTATCAACACTCCCCTCCCCAGAAACGACCTCGTCCGCGAGGTCCGTCTTAAAAGTTGGAAATTGAAGCTGAAACTCATCTTGATCTTCCCAAGATGCTTCAGTGGTATCTTTGTCCTTCCATTGAATTAGCAACTCCACATGTCCTTCTGCTGATTTGCGTTTGTTGATAATGGCATTAGGAGTGTAAGCATCATCCTTCACGTCGGTGGACAAATCCGGTAGTGGCTCATCCGACTCGGAACTATTATGGCTTTCTTTCAAAAGTGAGACATGAAAAAACCGGATGAATTTTCGACGAAGCCGGTAATGCAAGACGATAAGCCACGTTTCCAATCTTCTCCAAAACTTTATAAGGCCTGAAAAAGCGCTTTGAAAGCTTATGATGAAGCCGTCGATCCACCGAAACTTGACGATATTTATGCAACCGCAAATAAACCCAGTCACCAATGCCAAATTCCTTGGACAAACGATGTTTATTTGCTTGTTGAACCATTGTTTCCTGAGCATGTTCTAAAGAATGTTTTAGCTTAGCAATGACCTTATGCTCAATTAAAGAAGAATCGATGGATTCCGTCTTGGCAGCCTGATCGTTATAATCATGAATAGCGGTTGCGTCGCGACCGTATACAGCACAAAAGGGAGTCATGTTAATTGAAGAGTGAAAGCTAGTATTATACCAAAATTCCGCCAAGTATAAGAAATGAGACCATGTTTTAGGATCTTGATGAACGAAGGCACGTAGATAGGATTCCAAACATCGATTCACAACCTCAGTCTGGCCGTCAGTTTGTGGGTGGTATGCACTCGAATGTAAGAGTTTCGTACCAAGTTGCTTAAATAATTGTTTCCAAAAACGGCTCAAAAAGATTGGGTCACGATCTGAGACAATCGTTTTAGGCAACCCGTGCAACTTATAGAATTCCTTAAGGAACAAGGAAGCGAGTGTCGCGGCGTGGAAATGCGGTGGTAGAGGTATGAACCTTGCAAATTTGCTAAGGCGATCAACGATAACCCAAATCGCGGATTTGCCTTGTGATGTGGGAAGCTGAGTAATAAAATCCATTGATATGTCTTCCCAAATATTAGAAGGAACAGTTAGAGGTTGTAACAAACCATATGGTCGATGTGTCGGTCCTTTCGTTGTTTGACACGTGTGACAATGACGGACGAAAGTGGTAATGTCGGTTTTTTGGTTCGACCAAGAAAAAAATGGCAACATACGTCTATACGTAGCGTTTATGCCCGAATGCCCTCCTAACGTAGATGAGTGAAATTCCTCCAAAAGTGTTTTTCGAAGATTAGGCAAATAAGGCACTAGTAACTTCCCTTGGATATAAATAACCCCATCACGAATGGAATGGTTAGGTAATGACTGAGGGTTGGTAAGAACAGTAGCCATTAATGCTTTGGCAGCGGCATCGGCTTTATAATGGGCTCGTAAATCATCGAGCCAAGAAGCTACAGGAACTGAAAGAGCCAACAAAATGTCATTATGAACCCGACTTAGAGCATCAGCAACCGTATTTTCTTTCCCAGGCTTAAAATGAAGCTCAAAATCAAACCCAAGTATTTCGCGATCCACTTTTGTTGATCGGGTGTGTGAATGGGTTGGGTGAGAAGGTGTCGTAAGCTGTGGTGGTCCGTGAAAACCCGAAACTTACGGCCTAGTAAGTATGGTCTCCATTTCTTTACTGCTTCAGTGATAGCATATAGCTCTCGATTGTAAGTAGATTGGGTCTGCATACGTGGGCATAGCTTTTTGATAAAAAAAGAGATAGGTCGTTCGTTTTGGGACAAAACAGCCCCAATGGCCACGCCAGAGGCATCCGTGGTAAGGTCAAATGGCTTGGAGAAATCCGGTAAGGCAAGAGTGGTTAAATGTGCCGTGGTTTGCTTAAGAACCGTGAATGCTTCATGCGCCGCCGGTGAC
The DNA here is from genome assembly GCF_021521415.1 of Bidens hawaiensis. Classification (NCBI taxonomy): domain Eukaryota; kingdom Viridiplantae; phylum Streptophyta; class Magnoliopsida; order Asterales; family Asteraceae; genus Bidens; species Bidens hawaiensis. The sequence continues at coordinate 45,345 of NW_027499240.1, forward strand.
TAGTGAAATTTTTTTAATTTAAGAATGTCGGTCAAGGAAAAAGCAATACAAGCATAATTTTGAACAAAGCGGCGATAATAGCCCGTCAAGCCAAGAAATGCCCGAAGGGTTGTCATAGAATTAGGAGGTGGCCAATTTTGGATTGCCTCTACTTTCTCAGGTTCGGCTTTAACACCACCGGCCAAGATAATATGACCCAAAAAAGGCAATTCGATAGCGCCAAAGATGCATTTAGAAGCTTTAGCGTGATATTGATGAAATCGGAGCTGATCGAAAACGTATTGTAGGTGTTGATAATGAAGATCCCACGTGGCACTGCAAACAAGAATATCGTCAAAGAAAACCAAAACAAACTTTCGAAGAACCGGACGAAAGAGATCATTCATTGCTGCTTGAAACGTCGATGGTGCATTGGTTAAGCCGAAGGGCATCACCAAAAACTCATAATGACCATCAATTGTGCGAAACGCCGTTTTACCCACATCTGCCGAGGCGACCCGTATTTGGCGATATCCAACACGTAAATCGATTTTGGAGAAAACGGTAGATCCGTGTAACTCGTCTAGTAATTCATCGACAGTGGGGATAGGAAACCGGTCGCGTATGGTGACCGCATTAAGGACGCGATAATCCACACAAAAACGCCAAGAACCATCCTTTTTATGAACCAAGAGGACTGGGGATGAGTACGGACTAGTGCTTGGTTTAATCACCCCGTTTTGAAGCATCTCTGATATTAAATCTGTCATAATTTGTTTCTGCAAGTGTGGGTACCGGTAAGGTTTGACATTAACGGGTTTAGTAGCGGGAAGTAGTGGAATATGATGGTCATGTGTCCGGGCCGGTGGAAGCGAGGTGGGTGTGTCGAAAAGGGCACTGTAGGCTATCAACAATTTGTGAATATGCGGATTGTCATGGGTGAGACTCGTGGGGTTATCTTGGGTTGTTTGCGGGTCTTGAAAAACCAAAGTGTGAAGGGATTCTATTGACTGTTTACGAATGAGGCAATGAAGAGTGCTAGGGGTCACCATGTTGTTAAGTTGTTCTCCCATCAAGACACATTCAGTGCCTTCCTTTGTGAACGATATCTTTGGAATCGAGAAATCAGCTATAATAGGACCGAGCATACTTAACCATTCGACACCTAACACAACGTCCGCTCCCTCCACTGGTAGTACATAAAATGGCACGGAAAAGGTAAGTAGATTTATAATCAACGGTACCTTTGGGCAATACGAATTGCAGGTGATGTGTTACCCGTTGCCGACCATAACTGAGAATGGATGAATCGGATCAGTAGGAAGGTGAAGCAAGGACGCAATACGTGGCTGAATAATATTGTGCGTACTCCCCGAATCAACAAGGACAGTGACAGTATGCCCATTTATTCCGCCGGTGAGACGCAATGTACGAGGCGACAACCCAAAAAACGCCGCATTAGATAGAGATAGGAACTCGGGTGGGTCTGGTCAAGCCGGTGTGGTGGGTGTGACAACAATTGTATTAGCTTCTTGTTCAATATGGTCCTCATTATCGACAATGAGTAAAAACTGGGGCGGGTTGCACTTATGACCCGAGAGTATTTTTCCGGGCAATGAAAGCAAAGACCCTCCGATCGGCGTTTTTGTAGTTCGTCCGGTGTTAAACGGTTGAGTGGTAAGTTTGGTGTTTTAGTTGGGGTAGGTAAAAGAGATGGTTTACTAGAAGACGTGGTGGTTTGGGTTGAAGATGTAGGCTGGGAATTTGTTACTGTGGTGGTTTGGGTTAGCATAGGGGTGATGGGTGAAGAGTTGGTGGACGGGTAAATGGTTCTGTTTGATGGGTAGTAGCGGTTTTTAGGAATGGCGGCGAGCTTATCTTCAATAAATTTGGCTAACCCGTATGCTTGATGCAAGGTTTGGGGTTTATGAATGGCGATTTCGGTTTGAATGTCGTGTCGAAGACCCGAAATAAAACAGTTGAGATGGGCAATAGCCGGTAATCCGACGACATAATTACTAAGGCGCTCGAATTCGGTTTGATAAGCTTGTACGGTTGTGGTTTGATGAAGTTTGAATAAGGCAGCTTGGTGATTTTGGTATTCGGAAGGTCCGAAACGTAATTGTAGATCCCGTGTTAACTCCGGCCATGTGCCAAGTAACTTGTTATTGGACAAGTATTTGTACCAACTTAGAGCATTGCCGACAAAGTGAAAAGCGACCAGGTTGATTCTTTGTGGATTGGGGATGGCATAATAAGTGAAATAGTTTTCGGCTTGAAAAATCCAATCAAGAGGATTTGAACCATCAAAAATTGGTAAGTGTATGTTTGGTGGTCGAGGTACCTGATCATGGTGATTTCCGGCGGGCCGATGTTCAGGACCAGGTTGGAGACGGTTCAAGAGTTGGTTGGTGATTTGCATCTGTTGTTGTATGACGGTTGTAAAGGTTTCCGTGGTGGCGGTATTGCGGGCAAGAAGTTCATCGATCTTATTAACAAGGGTTTGCATGGGGTCATCGGAGGTGGAAGAGGAGTCTTTCTTAGGAGGCATGACTTCGGTTTGATGAAAGCACCAAATTGATATTGACCCGTAGAGTGGGTTAGGCTCCAAGAACAAGAAGAGAGAACAAGAACTTTTTGGAACAATTTTCTGATATTAATAGGAAAACATAAACAAATACGAGAACAATTAGGAAACTAAATATTAATTAAACTTAATGAATTACTTGACTTGCAAGTAAGTCTTCCTTCTTACTAATCCATTAAACGTTTAGGAGTCCGTTTAACCCGATTTGATTTCCGGTTGGGCTGTACCTCGGTTTGTGCTTGCAAACTCACAGATGGGCCCGTATCAGCTTTATGCTATTTGCCTACAGGAAGAGGAAAAGAGATGCAAAAAAGTTAGGGATGATAAGAAAAAACCAAAATTTAAGGTTAGAATCTACTTTGCCTTACCTTATATTGAAACTGTTTAGGCTGCTTTAAAGTTTAATTGTTGTCTGGATGGTTCGGTTTATGATTTACTATGTCTATTTTACATCTTAGATGCCATATTTCAAACTATCTCTGAGCTCCTCTCTTTCATTCTATATTTGATGATGATGATCATCATCATCATCGTACTCAGTATATCCCACCAATAGCAATGCTATGGTAGGGTCTGAGGAGGGTAAGATGTAGACAGCCTTACCTCTATCCCATAGGGATAGAGAGGCTGCTTCCGGTGAGACCCCCGGCTCGATAGTAGTTTTGAATCAAGCCTTGGACATAAGACACATAACACTCAATCATCGGGACACCGGCTGATTGGTGCATGTGCCCTTGTCTTTCGGCTATCAACGCCACCACATGATGCCTGATTAACCTTCCGCCACTTTTAACGTTATATTCACGTGATTAGTAAAATAACGTCAAAATTAGTGCAATTTTACTTTTGCCCACCCAAGGATTCACACATATATACATTATATGTGCGCACCGCAAGCAGGGCGTATTCTATATTTGATGATAAGCATCTTAAAAATTATCATACTTTATACCAAAGAAGATTTGGCAACATGTTTCCAATTTTTGTTCTAATTTCCAGTTTTGGCCGTTGATTTTTTTTATTTTGATTTTCTGAGCTTTATATGCACTTATAGTCACTTCAGAGATCATAACGTGAGAAATTCTATATGGCAAGATCTTTATAGTTTAGACTATCCATTTTGCACTATATTGTTTCTGCAATTCCACGTGTTAATAATGTTTTTATGAACATTACAATATGGCGTATATACTTGTGTTGGGGCAAGCTCGGGCTCGGCTCGCTTTTTTAACCGAGCTGGCTTAACCCGATTTTAAAACCGAGTTGAAAGTTTGAGCTTGGGATCGGCTTGATTTTAAATCGAACTAGCTTGGTACGACTTGATTTGGTTCAGTTTTTCTAAAAAATAAATAATTTACAACCAATAAGTTCATAACGAGTTCAACAAAATATAAAATAAGTTAAATCAACCGTCATTAGGCCTGTAAACGAACCGAACGTTCAGTGAACTATCGTGAACCGTTCGGCGGGAAGTTCGTTTATGTTCGTTTATTTAATAAACGAACGAACATGAACAAAAAATATGTGTTCGTTTAATTAAGCAGATTTTGAGAATGATCAAGGTGTGATCAGGGCTGTCAAAGACACTTATAAGAGGTCGTTTGAGGATGATAAACCTGGGACAGGGCTTGTAGGGGCTGCCGATGTTGGTTTATAGCGTTGGTTGTGATGGTTTGTGCCGGTTCGAGTGGTTTTGGTCTATGCGTGTTGAAAGCATAAAATTGTTTTAACGATCCAGGTGAGTTCGTGACCCATTTAAATGTTTTTGAGGCTGAACACGTACAAAACGTTATAGGTCTTGAAAAGAATTAAATCGTGTATTGATGGTTAAATGCTTAAGAACCGAAAGGCATGCTTTAGGATGATTTTTGGGCTGTTTTGAAAGAGTATAAAAGTGACAAGTTTTAAGAAACTAATCAGCCTAATTTAGTGTGTAAAAGATTGTTTGTTTAGGGGCTAAAATGACACGGGAGAAGAACTTTTGTTTATCAATAGCAAGGTGTGATCCTTTCCATTATTTTTGTTTTTTTTTAAATAATTTTCCAAGATTTCAATTAGATTTTACTTTTTTGTTTACCAAATTGGTACCTGATTCGAAGTTTGGATATGCTTTATAACTGGTCACGATATCATATCAGTTATCATTTTTCTTTATTTGCTATGTCATATACTTCATTCCTGTATTCTTAAATCGAATGTAAATCTTGTGTTGCAGAAGCTATTCAACATTTGTCACGTGCACTTATTGCTAGCATGATCCAGCTTAAGACGAATCTGAGATTGGGATTCTCTACAGAGCAAAGATGATTCGAAGTACTTTGATTATAAAATTGCTTAATTAACCTTTTAATATTTTTCTTGATTGTTACATAAATTTTGTTAGTGTTGAATGATTTTTTATGTTGCAAGCTTTTGAATGTTTTTTTTTTGTACATTTTTTGTGTTACTTTTGTAAACTTTAGGTACATATGTTAATATGAACCTTTGGTTTGATTGTGGAAGCTCAACTGAGAACCAAACACATTTCACCTCAACTTCGAAATGAACATGTAGTTGACCGCAATCAATGATCCATTCAACGTGTGGTCATATACTAGATTTTATGCATTTTATGTATTTGTTGATTTTGTTATTGCGGATTTTTGTTACTATACTTTTAAAATATATTTTGTTAATGTAAATTTTTTTTTTACAAATGTATCTACTATAATAATTGTCAATATAAGCATAGTATCTATCCATCCTTCTCCTTTATGGTCACATAAATGTGACCATGTTATTACTAAGTTTGATATTAGTAGCTAAATAAATATATGCACAAATGACCACAACGCTATAAAGCAAGATAACAATGATTAAACCGCACAAAGTTGCAACCTTCATTTGCAAGAGGTTTGATTAACTAACAGAAAACGAGTATCATGTTGTAAATTGTCGTTCCCGCCGCATCGTGTGGGTTTCTAACTAGTATACATATATGTATATATACATGTTATTTTTATACACATATGTATAATTAAGATACATGATAATGTGTATATATATATACTATGTAACCGGAGATTAAATAATAATATATACATATATGTGTAATTTAGCAAACCGAGCTTTTTTTTTTAATGAAACCGGGATGCTAGATAAACGTTTTGGCTTTTTTCCTTTCAAAATTTCATTTCTTTTGTTTTATAAAATTTTTTAATATTTTTTTGAAGGGGTTTTTTATGGTCCAAAATGATTATCAAATTTCTCAATTTCAAAACGTTCTCTTAGGATATATATATATATATATATATAAACACACACACACACACACTAGGTTTTTAACTTAGAGTAAAGTGTCAAAATCATCCCTGAGGTTTGATTAATAATACGACTTTCATCCAAAAAGTTTTCTTTTTACAACTGGACCATCAAGGTTTTTCAGTTATTGCCAATATCGTCCAAAGAACTAACTCCATCCAAACTTTCCGTTAACTTTTTTTAAAAAGACCAAAATTTCCTTATTTTTTAATAAATAATTGTTTTGAAAATATTTAAGTCTTTAAAAAAACCAATAAAGCTAATAACAAATAACTTAGTAAAAAGCAAAACAAAACCCTTCCCAGTTCCCACTCTCTCTTGTCGCCATCCCAGCCATTCTCCTTGAACGTTCTCAGGCCACCATCGAAGCCCGTCATCACCACCACGACCATTCTCCGGCAACTATTAAAAGCCATCACCGAAGAGTACCACATTCACGAAAAGATATCAGACACCACCATCATTGTACCTTACCGCCGCTACCAGATCTGAGGTGTAACACCCCGACCGAAGGCGGATTATACATCGGGGCGCCACGTATTTGTTTCATTACTCGTGACACTATTTGGGTGTCAATATTTAATAAATACATTATCATTGCGCACGCGCAGAACATGAATCGTAAAGTAACATAAATCATATCATAACTTAAAATATTCAAATAACATAAATTGTCTTGTTACATTTTAATCTAGGTCCAAAGAAAAAGAAAACATCCTACGCGTCCATGAGATTCCCAAAAGCAGCTACAGCAAACCTGAACATGTGTTAAAATAAAACGTCAACACTTGCGTGTCGGTGAGAAATCAAGTTTAATAGATATAAATAGATAATAATAAACACTGCGCGCAACATGTGCTTAACTGGGGTTTAACATAGGGTGTAATCAGATTGTGATCAAGCCTTAGATCATAGCTCATAGTTCAATCCGTGCTCCCAATTGAGCACAAAAACAAGAAATCATACGTGCATGTGTAACAAAACAAGAAAACCGTAAACGATAGGTCTCCCGTGTTCATCTAATGGATCCATGAAAACTTCGGAATAGGCCGTCAAAGCGGTTAATGAGTCACACATACAAATAAACAGCCAAGTAAACGTCCATAACACATGGGGTTTTGCGCGCATAAATTTCATAAACAAGTTTAAGACTCAAGTTGTACGAACACATGAACATCCCAAAACGTTAAAAATAAAAGGGGATTAAGTACGAGATTACTCACCTGAAAAAGGTGTGTTGAAAGATAATGCAAGAACCAACTTTTAAACAAGCACAAGTTAACCTATAAATAAGAGGTTATTGGTTTAACGATTGGTTTTTATGTCTTGAATATATGTAAGTCACTTAAACAAATTATTTAAAAGGAAAAATTATATATTAATTATTTACCGAGAATCTGGGCAGAACAGAAGAGAAGACGGAGGTAAAGAGAGGAGTGAGGATCTTCGGCAGAGAGCAAAGGGAGAGAGATTTGGGGAGAGTTTAAGTGTAGTGTGTGTAGTGTTACAAGAAATTAGCTTAATTTATAGGAAAACCCTAGGGAACACAATCCCTAAAAAGGAGGGAAAGATCTTAACAAATCAAGCAAAAGATATTAAAAAGTACAAGAAACCAAAAGCAAAAGATATCAAAAGATATGCCGGCAGCTACAGGGGATGGGGAAAAGCTGACAGGTTACAGGTCAAAGCATGGGAGGCGTCAGATAAAACACTGTTCAAGACATGCAAAAGAAGATTTCAAGAGATTATGTCAGTCACTTTTTCTGTCAACCAATAGGGTTGGTGCGCATGCTGCGCCGAAAGTGGCTTTTCGGACAGATGTCGGAACTGACCTAAAGTGCTCAAACAAAAGATAAGGTATTTCAAAAGCATACAGGCTGACCTAAACTGAAGAAAAGACTTAAGGTCTAGCGCGAGAAGACTCGAGCGCACGCGCGAGGGCGAAGGCAGACAGAACAAACCTTAGCGCGCCGCGGGAAGAACTTAAATCCTTAACGCGCTGCGAGAAGAACTACCATTCTTAGCGCGCTGCGAGAAGAACTACAATTCTTACCGCGCTGCGAGAAGAACTACAATTCTTAGCGCGCTGCGAGAAGAACTACAATTCTTAGCGCGCTGCGAGAAGAGTTCGTCTCGCGTATCGCAGGAACAGCTGGTCTTCACGCAGGCTTCCTTGTAAAGAGTCTGGCGCGTGTAGCTGCGCAGACATCCTTAGGCGGGAAGAACCAAAGGACAAGCAAAGAGAAGAGAAAAAGGGGTTCAAGGCTCAAGGGTTAAGCAGAGGGGCGGGACGGCGACAAGAGAGAAAAAGAGGCGGGACGGCGACAAGAGAGAAAAGAGGCGGGACGGCGACAAGAGAGAGAAAGAGGCGGGACGGCGACAAGAGAGAGAAAGAGGCGGGACGGCGACAAGAGAGAGAAAGAGGCGGGACGGCGGGAAGAAAATTATTATTATTAGTAAGTAATATAAAAATATATATATATAATTTATTTAATGTTAAATTTACAAAGATTAATAATCAAATTTTAAATCATAAAAAGAATCGGATTCGAAAACGGGTACCTGGGTCGGGTCGGATCTGGGCAGATGTCACAGTCTCCCCTACTTTAAGAAATTTCGTCCCGAAATTTATCTCGAAGTAGGTTGCGCAGAGAAAAGGTGCGGGTACTTGATCTTCATTTGATCTTCCCTTTCCCAAGTGAACTCGGCTCCGCGCTTGGACTGCCAACGAACTTTAACAATAGGGATGCGACTGCGCTTGGTTTGCTTTACCTCGCGATCCATAATCTCAACAGGCTTCTCAACGAAATGCATAGACTCATCAACTTGAACTTCATCAAGTGGTATGTGGAGGTTCTCGTCAGCTAAACATTTCTTGAGATTGGATACATGGAAAGTTGGATGCACATTGCTGAGCGCGGGCGGTAGGTCAAGCTTGTAGGCAACTTTTCCCACTCTCGCGAGAATCTTGAATGGACCAACATAACGAGGTGCAAGCTTACCTTTCTTCCCAAAGCGGACAACACCCTTCCAGGGCGACACTTTGAGGAGAACAAGATCACCAACTAGAAATTCGAGAGGCTTCCGCCTGCGATCTGCGTAACTCTTCTGTCGGCTTCTGGCAGTCAGCAGATGATCACGGATCTTAGCGATTTTATCGGTTGTCTCTTGAACTAGTTCGGGTCCTGTGATTTGAACTTCACCCACTTCGTTCCAACAAATCGGTGAACGGCACTTTCGACCGTAAAGTGCTTCAAATGGGGCCATACCGATGTTGGAATGATAGCTGTTATTATAAGAGAACTTGATCAGAGGTAGGTGTGAATCCCAATTACCTCTAAAATCAAGAACACAAGATCGAAGCATATCCTCAAGGGTTTGGATGGTTCGCTCAGACTGTCCGTCAGTCTGAGGATGATATGCAGTACTCATGTCCAAACGAGTTCCTAACGCAGATTGGAGAGATTTCCAAAAGCGAGATATAAAACGGCCATCGCGATCGGATATGATGCTCAAGGGAGTACCATGACGGCAGACAATTTCCTTGACATAAAGATGCGCAAGTTGTTCAACACGGTAGGTTTCACGAATGGGCAGAAAGTAAGCAGACTTGGTCAATCGATCCACTATTACCCAAATGCTATCATGTTTGCTTGCGGTCAAGGGTAACTTGGTGATAAAGTCCATTGCTATACTTTCCCATTTCCACGTAGGAATTTCAGGTTGTTCGAGCAAACCAGATGGGCGTTGATGTTCAGCTTTTACCTTAGAACAAGTTAGGCATTTAGCTACGAACACAGCAATATCCTTTTTCAAACCAGGCCACCAATAAGAAAGGCGCAAATCTTTGTACATTTTGTCAGCACCAGGATGAACGGAATAACGAGTTTTGTGAGCTTCACTCAGTATGACAGAGCGAAGATTCTCATCATTGGGGATCCAGATGCGATTGAGATAACAAAGAATTCCATTCAGGTTAGGGACAAGATGAGCTTCTGCACAACACGCTAACTCGGCGCGTAGGTTGCCTTTGCTGATCGATGCGCGCTGCGCGTCGCGAATGCGCGATTCAAGATCGTTTTGGATCTGCGCAAAGTGAAGCTGCGTGCGCGGCAAGATACAGTTAAGCTGGCTGGGTTTTTGGCTGAGCGCATCGGCTACCACATTAGCCTTTCCAGGGTGATATCGGATCTCACAATCGTAATCGCTGATGAGTTCGTTCCATCGGCGTTGTCTCATGTTAAGTTTCTTTTGATCAAAAATGTGCTGAAGGCTTTTATGGTCTGTGTAAACGATGCACTTAGTCCCATAGAGGTAGTGTCTCCAGATTTTTAAGGCAAATACAACTGCACCAAGTTCGAGGTCGTGAGTCGTATAATTCTTTTCATGAATTTTAAGTTGCCTTGACGCGTAAGCGATAACCTTGCCTCGTTGCATAAGTACACAACCGAGACCTTGGTTGGAGGCATCACAATAAACGACAAAGTCGTCAGTACCCTCAGGTAACGCTAGAACAGGAGCTTCGCACAACAATTGCTTGAGCGTTTGAAAAGCTTCCTCTTGCTTAGAGCCCCAAATATACGGTTTGCCTTTGTGCGTTAATGCTGTTAAAGGCAAGGCGATTTTCGAGAAGTTCGAAATGAATCGCCGGTAGTAACCAGCTAAGCCCAAAAAGGAACGGATTTCGGTAGGAGTGGACGGTGTAATCCAGTTCTTGATTGCTTCAATTTTGGATGGGTCGACATGAATACCCATCTTGTTTACAACATGACCAAGAAACTATACTTCATCCGACCAAAACTCACACTTGGAGAGTTTGGCATAGAGTTGTTCGGTTCGAAGCTTTTGGAACACCAACTGAAGATGTTGCTCATGCTCGGCCTTGGTTTTGGAATATACCAGAACGTCATCGATAAACACGATCACGAATCGGTCCAAGAAAGATCTACACACCCGGTTCATTAGATCCATGAAGACAGCTGGTGCATTGGTTAAACCGAAGGGCATGACCAAGAATTCAAAATGACCGTAGCGGGTTCGAAAGGCAGTCTTGGGAATATCCTCTTCGCGGATACGCAACTGGTGATAGCCAGAATGGAGATCGATTTTGGAGAAACAAGAGGCACCTTGGAGTTGGTCAAAGAGGTCGTCAATACGCGGTAAGGGATACCGGTTCTTAATGGTGAGCTTGTTCAGCTCGCGGTAATCGATACACATGCGAAACGAACCGTCTTTCTTTTTAACGAACAACACCGGAGCACCCCATGGCGAAGAGCTAGGGCGAATGAATCCTTTATCGGTCAACTCTTGAAGTTGACTTGCTAATTCTTGCATTTCAGCGGGTGCAAGTCGATAAGGAGATTTGGCTACGGGGGATGCACCAGGGACAAGATCAACACGAAACTCGACTTCCCGAGCGGGAGGTAAACCAGAAAGATCATCGGGGAAGACTTCAGGAAAGTCACGCACGATGGGGATTTCAGAAAGTTTCTTCTTTCCTTCATCGGGTTTGACCACATGGGCTAAGAACGCTACACAATTCTTCCGCAAAAGTCTTCGGGCTTCAGAGCATGACATAAGTTTAAGACCGTTAGATGGTTTCTCGCCGTAGATATGAAGATTTTCACCATTTTCCCGAGGAATGCGAATCAACTTCTTGGCGCAGATTACTTCGGCGCGATTTTGCGAGAGCCAGTCCATTCCAATAATCACATCAAAACTTCCAAGAGGCATGGGAACGAGGTCGATTAGAAAATCATGTTCATTAAGGTTAAGCGTGCAATCTTTGATCACGGAGTTTATTAAAATAGTTTCACCATTAGCCAATTCAACTGAAAAGTTTTCGTTTAAGTTTACTCGCGGTCGCGCGAGTTTTTGTTCAAATGCGCGAGAAATAAAACTTCTATCGGCACCAGTATCAAAAAGTATAGATGCATATTGTCCGTTAAGTAAAAATGTACCATTAACCACGTCATTATTCGCTTGCGCTTGGTGCGCGGTTATATTAAAAGCTCGGCCGCGCGTCACTTGGTTTGAAATTTGGTTAACCGGATTAGCTTGCGTAATTTGTACTTGCAGTCTCGGGCACGCGTTCCGGAAATGACTAGGGTCACCGCAGTTATAGCACGACCTGGGTCGTGGATTAGGGTATGTTGGTTGTGGGTTTAGCGGGTAAGTTGGTGGTGTTTGCGCGATTGGGTTGGCGGGAAGGACTCTACAGTTCTCAGCAGTGTGACCAGTACGGCCACATCGGTTACATTGTCGACACGGAACTTGAGTTGGATGGTGAAGTCTACAGGTTGGGCAAAAAGGTTGGTTTCCTGTGTAAGGTTTCTTAGTTGACGGGGTAGGGAGTGCGGGATTGGTTAAGGCATAGTTATGGACTACAGGGGGTGTTGGGTAAGTTGACAGTGGGTTAGGAGCGTGTACTTGAGGTTGGTAGGCGGGTTGCTGGACAACGAGCGGGTTGGTAAGCGCGTAGGTTTGATGATTGGGTCTGCGCTTACGCTTGAGGTTGTTACGGTTTGAGGGTTCTGGCTTGGTTTCTGTTGGTTCTGGGACAGTCTTGGTGAGTTTGGTCTTTTCGGCTCCCCGCAGGAACAGGGTTCCTGCCCTGACATGGTTGTCGCTGAGCACAGCGGCCAACTCGATGGCGTCAGAGAGGGTTGCTGGGTTCCTGGCCCATACAGAATCTTGAATTTCCATGGGAAGACCCCCAAGAAACTTCTCGATGGCTCGGCGGGAAGGGGTAACTAGGTGCGGGACAAGCAAACTTAGTTCGTGGAAGCGCGTAGCGTACTCGCGCGCTTCGCCACTGTACTGCTTCAAGTTCCAAAATTCCTCCTCAAGGCGCTTTATTTCGTTGGGAGGGCAGAATTCTCTAGTCAAAAGTTCCTTGAATTCCTCCCAGAGCATGCTAGAAGCAGCCTCTGCGCCACGCGCGTGAGCTACTCCGTTCCACCAAGTAAGCGCCCTTGATTCTAGGACACTTGAGGCGTATAAGGTTCGTCGGTCTGGAGGGCATTGGGTATGGAGGAAGGTGTTCTCAATTTTCTCGAGCCATTGGAGCATTACGGTGGCTCCCTCAAGTCCTGTGAATTTCGGAGGGTTACCCGCATTAAAGGATTTAATATTGTATCCGGAGGGGTTGGGATTATTTTGGTTTAAGGCTTGGGCTATTGCGGCGGCCATTTCCTGGGAACGTTGCTGCCTACGTCTGCGCGAGGCTTCTCTCCTCTGATGACGGCGAGATAGCGGAGGCATTCTATAAAAGTTTTAATTTTTGTTAATATCTTGGTATGGGAAATCGTTTTAGCGCAAAGTATATCGTCGTAAAGCTTGTTTCGCGGAGTTACATGCTATCAAATTTTGAAGTAAAATATGAATTTAAATGTAAACTTAATACAGGTAATAAATTCGAATTGAAAATCGACAATTCATGTATCACCATGACTTTTCAAATATTCAATTTAAAATATACGAGTAAATGAACATTGAAGGTTGACAATTCATGTATCACCATGACTTTTCAAATCTTCAATTTAAAATATCGAGTAAATGAATAGTGGAGATTGACAATTCATGTATCACCATGACTTTTCAAATCTTCAATTTAAAACATAAAGTTAATGGTAATTGAAAATCAACTATTCATGTACCACCATGACTTCTCGGATTTTCAATCCCCACAACAAACGAATATGTAAGTAAAGAAATAGATTGAAATTTAACAATAAAAATCGAAAGATCGCGAATAAAACATGAAATCATGTGCTGCATATACGCAAGCATATTTTATAAATATCGAGTAATTAACAATTAGCGCGCAAACATGAGATATTTCTCATGCGCGAGAAGGGACTCTTAGGTATTCTAGGTCGTTACGTCTAACCACCTATCCTAAAGTCACGGAGCTCTGATACCAATCTGTAACACCCCGACCGAAGGCGGATTATACATCGGGGCGCCACGTATTTGTTTCATTACTCGTGACACTATTTGGGTGTCAATATTTAATAAATACATTATCATTGCGCACGCGCAGAACATGAATCGTAAAGTAACATAAATCATATCATAACTTAAAATATTCAAATAACATAAATTGTCTTGTTACATTTTAATCTAGGTCCAAAGAAAAAGAAAACATCCTACGCGTCCATGAGATTCCCAAAAGCAGCTACAGCAAACCTGAACATGTGTTAAAATAAAACGTCAACACTTGCGTGTCGGTGAGAAATCAAGTTTAATAGATAATAATAAACACTGCGCGCAACATGTGCTTAACTGGGGTTTAACATAGGGTGTAATCAGATTGTGATCAAGCCTTAGATCATAGCTCATAGTTCAATCCGTGCTCCCAATTGAGCACAAAAACAAGAAATCATACGTGCATGTGTAACAAAACAAGAAAACCGTAAACGATAGGTCTCCCGTGTTCATCCAATGGATCCATGAAAACTTCGGAATAGGCCGTCAAAGCGGTTAATGAGTCACACATACAAATAAACAGCCAAGTAAACGTCCATAACACATGGGGTTTTGCGCACATAAATTTCATAAACAAGTTTAAGACTCAAGTTGTACGAACACATGAACATCCCAAAACGTTAAAAATAAAAGGGGATTAAGTACGAGATTACTCACCTGAAAAAGGTGTGTTGAAAGATAATGCAAGAACCAACTTTTAAACAAGCACAAGTTAACCTATAAATAAGAGGTTATTGGTTTAACGATTGGTTTTTATGTCTTGAATATATGTAAGTCACTTAAACAAATTATTTAAAAGGAAAAATTATATATTAATTATTTACCGAGAATCTGGGCAGAACAGAAGAGAAGACGGAGGTAAAGAGAGGAGTGAGGATCTTCGGCAGAGAGCAAAGGGAGAGAGATTTGGGGAGAGTTTAAGTGTAGTGTGTGTAGTGTTACAAGAAATTAGCTTAATTTATAGGAAAACCCTAGGGAACACAATCCCTAAAAAGGAGGAAAAGATCTTAACAAATCAAGCAAAAGATATTAAAAAGTACAAGAAACCAAAAGCAAAAGATATCAAAAGATATGCCGGCAGCTGCAGGGGATGGGGAAAAGCTGACAGGTTACAGGTCAAAGCATGGGAGGCGTCAGATAAAACACTGTTCAAGACATGCAAAAGAAGATTTCAAAAGATTATGTCAGTCACTTTTTCTGTCAACCAATAGGGTTGGTGCGCATGCTGCGCCGAAAGTGGCTTTTCGGACAGATGTCGGAACTGACCTAAAGTGCTCAAACAAAAGATAAGGTATTTCAAAAGCATACAGGCTGACCTAAACTGAAGAAAAGACTTAAGGTCTAGCGCGAGAAGACTCGAGCGCACGCGCGAGGGCGAAGGCAGACAGAACAAACCTTAGCGCGCCGCGGGAAGAACTTAAATCCTTAACGCGCTGCGAGAAGAACTACCATTCTTAGCGCGCTGCGAGAAGAACTACAATTCTTAGCGCGCTGCGAGAAGAACTACAATTCTTAGCGCGCTGCGAGAAGAACTACAATTCTTATCGCGCTGCGAGAAGAGTTCGTCTCACGTATCGCAGGAACAGCTGGTCTTCACGCAGGCTTCCTTGTAAAGAGTCTGGCGCGTGGAGCTGCGCAGACATCCTTAGGCGGGAAGAACCAAAGGACAAGCAAAGAGAAGAGAAAAAGGGGTTCAAGGCTTAAGGGTTAAGCAGAGGGGCGGGACGGCGACAAGAGAGGAAAAGAGGCGGGACGGCGACAAGAGAGAAAAGAGGCGGGACGGCGACAAGAGAGAGAAAGAGGCGGGACGGCGACAAGAGAGAGAAAGAGGCGGGACGACGACAAGAGAGAGAAAGAGGCGGGACGGCGGGAAGAAAATTATTATTATTAGTAAGTAATATAAAAATATATATATATAATTTATTTAATGTTAAATTTACAAAGATTAATAATCAAATTTTAAATCATAAAAAGAATCGGATTCGAAAACGGGTACCTGGGTCGGGTCGGATCTGGGCAGATGTCACATGAGGTCACTATCTAATCCAACCATCGCCCTTGCTATGCATCAGGCCCATCGCCATCTCTATATCTGGGCGACCCTTGTTTCTCTATGATTTTACATTTAGTGCACCACCACCATCATCCCCGCCACACACACATATACCATCGCCGGAAAAACGATTAGCAAGATTTCATGATTGATTTGTATTTACAGCATCTCCAAATAAACGATTAACAAGATCACCGATCGATTGTCATTGTCGGTCGTTTGAATCGATTTTTGGATTTTAAACTTGGGGGTCTTGAAACTAGGGTAAGATGAAGAATTGAGGAAGTGGCAGTTGGAGAAGAAGGGTGGGCCGGCTAAGGTTGCGGTGGTGTTGGAGACTGTAGATTGATGAAGATGAATAATGATGGGTGGTGGTCAGTTGCCGGCAGTAAACTGATAGTAACGAGTGACTGAATGATTTTAAGGACTCAAATGTTGATTAGGTTGTGGTGGTGATGGTGGTGGGTGTACGGCAGAGAGGATAATGAGTTAATAATTGCTAGATGATGATAATGATGATGACGACGACGACGACGATGATGATGGTATACATGATGTTGATTACAATAATTTTCATAGGTCATGGGTCTCACCAAACCCGGATAACCCTTAAACGGGTTATAAGATCTCATTTATTTGTGAAACCCTTTTAACATCAAACCTTAGCATAATTTCTCTCATCTACATATTCTCTGTCGTCGGTCTATCCTCTCAATCACCAGTTTACTTATGATTACCACCCACCATCGTCAACCTCCCCTCTCATGCATCAACCACCATCGTAACCTACATTAACCGCCCATTTTTCATAGACAAATATTTGGGTTCATGTTTGTTCGTTTTTAAAAAAATCAGCATATTCGTGTTCGTTTATGTTGGTTCGTTAAAAATCTAAGAAACCTACACATCTCAATTGAAAGATCCCTAACGTTAAATAAATATAATTAACGTAACAAACTACTACGTACATATTAAACAAAGCTACATTAAAAAATAAAATAAATCATTACAAAATATAAAAATAACAAAACGATTAAAAACAAAAGGCTAAATAAAACCCCCGTAACACGAGGGCTAAAACCGTGTGTGTGTGTCTTAAATATATATAAACGAAACATCCCTAATTTATCTCAAGCCACCGGATTGTTTTATTTGTAAATAATGGCTTTTCATGAATTCGACTTGAATTCATGGGTATGGGTCTCACCAAACCCAGATAACCATTAAACGGATTATAACAACTCATTATATTAAAAAACTAATCTCACTAAATATTTGATAAGAAAATCCTATAAAATAGGGATATACTAAAAATTAATAACTGATTTTTTTAATAAAAAGATATTATTTATAATTATGAAACAATTTTATAGTAACAAATATAAGCGGGCCATAGGTCTCATCAAACACAGATAGTTTTTAAACAGGTTATAACATCTCATTTATTAGTGAAACTCTTTTATCATCAAACCCTAATTCTATTATTAATTTCCTTACAATAAATAAAATTAAAAGACAAAAAAATATATAAATTTTAGAAACGTAAATGTAAAACAAATCCCGTAATGAAACCCTAATTTAATTTATCAATATGGATTTAGTTATATTAGCGATTCTTTTTTCTTTTAAGTTTAACTTAAATGAAAAGTTTCAAAAAAATAATATCCAAATTATAACAAATGAACATTAATGAATAAATATAAAAATTAAGTAGATAATTCATTCATCGTTTCATTAAAAAACAAACACAACCCAACATCAATTAATCAAAATAGGTTCAATTATATTATTAACTTCTTACAATAAATAAACTAAAATCCAATAAAATACATTAATAATATTAGAAACAAAAATTTAAACAACCCTCGTCATATATATATATATATATATAGAGAGAGAGAGAGAGAGAGAGAGGATCGAAAGAAAATTATTCTTAGAGAGAAAACTTAAAAATTTCTAAACAATTATTTTTAATTAAAAATAAAAAATATTTTCAAATTTTTGTTTTTGCCATTATTCTTATATTTTTGTTACACTCCACTCGAAAAAAATAAAAAAATTACAAATAAAAAAAAATATTGTAATTCACATATGTATTACTATGCGATACTGTTATATTACACATGTGTATTACTATGTATTTTTATGTTCAATAGTGTTTAATTACATATATTCAATATTTGTGTATAGTATATGTGTAGTAATGTTGTATTATATGCAAAAATAAATAAATAAAGAAAAGTCGAGGTAGTACACATATGCGCTAATGTTGTAATACACATACGTACTAATGTGTATTCAATGTGCGTGTTAGTCTTATATTCCATATATATAATAGTGTGTATCAAACATATGCATCAGTGTTGTATTCTGTGCAATACAACACTTTTGCATATATGCAATGCACACAATTACACATGTGCACTACACCGACGAGGTTACCGACAAGTCTTCTTTTTTTTTTTTTGGGAAGGGGCGGGTTGAACAATAACAACATATAAGAATAATGGAAAAAAAGAAACTACAAGAAAAAAAAATTAAAGTAAAAAATAATTCTTTAGGAGTTTTAAGTTTTCTCTTTAATAGGAGTTTTCATTTGACCTCACCCTACATATATAGGGTGAGGATCCTAAGAGAACGTTTTGAAATTGAGAACCATTTTAGGCCAAAAAAACCCAGCAAAAAATATTTAAAAAAATTATAAAACGGAAAAAACAAAAATTTTTAAAAGGTAAAAGAACCAAAAATTTTTAATTTTCATTCCAGTTTAAAAAACATAATTATATATATTTTTATTTAATATCCATTTACATAATGTACACATATGTACATTATTATTTATCTTAATTGTACATATGTGTATAAAGAATAACATGTATAAAATAAAAAAATAATTATCATACATATATGTATAATTTTGCTAAACTGATATTTTTTTAAAATTTTTTTAAGAAACCGGGATGAAAGATAAAAATTTTTATTTTTTAAATTTTTTTCATTTTGATTTTTCTCAATTTCAAAATGGTTCTCACATGATCCTAATCATATATGCACACACACTAGTTTTATCCCCTGTGTTACGGGGGTTTATTTAGGTTTTTGTTTTACACAGGTTACTTTTAAGTTTTTATTTTTGTATTATTCTGAGTATATATAAGTATTAAAATTAAAGGTCTTAACTTACGTATTTAGTTGGAGTTAATTTTAGCATATGATTAAGAAAAAAACTAAAATAATAACTTTCTTGCTATATTTATACATCAGAAATGTCTTCCAACCATTTTATTTTCTTAAAATGAGGTTAATGTTTGTACATTTCACATGTTAACATAAATTTGATATGTGAAACTTGTTTAGTTAAAAAGTTATTTGACATGCACACTAGCGTGTATGTCGTATAAATATAATAAAGAAACAGTGAATATTTTCTTGTTTTTCTCTGAAGTTAAACTATAAAGAGAAACTTGTATATGTGTATTTATGTATGTATGTATGTATTTATGTATGTATGTACAAATAAAAATATTATTATTCAAAAGTTAAGCAAATATAGTGTTTTCACCAACGATTCTCCGATTCCTTTAGAGTTGAGGACACTTTTATAAGCGGCTATACATGATGTGTCAACATTAGGAATTCTATAGGATTCATCTCCACATCGTATAAAATGGTTGTTAATTTTCATTAGATGAAAATAAATTTATAAACAATAATAAACGTTATATAAAACGAACTTTCTAGGAATTTTGCGAGCTTTTCCAAGTTATTAACAATGAGTTTATGAAGTTCTTCGTCAGCCCGCACCAGGCAAACACACATTGAGACGAGTACACAAGTTGTGCAAGCAAAAACTATAGTCATTAACCATTGGTGAGCCAACGTTATGATTTTATCAACTCGGGAGCCTGATACTGATACTGGTACCAACAAAAACATGAGTATAAATATGAGAACCCCGTAGTTATACCTCTTCTTAATATTAGGTATGAATCTTGAAAAAGTGGCAAGAACAACTGCAGTATAAAATTATAATTAAGAAACATCAGAGCTGTGAGAATACTGGGCCTGAAAGCCCCACTAACACCTTTTAATAGCAGCAACCGGTCTTCACCCACCCCTTGATCTTTCATTTGTTAGGCCCTGTACCTGGTGCCCTACATTGGGTGTTGGTTTTACTCATAAACACAGTTCTAAATATCATAATTAATTAAAACTTTCTCGCGAAATAATAAAAGAGTCAACCATTCATTACATAACTACACAATCTGTTTAAAGCATCCAATTGTCTAAACTTAAAACATAAAATAGAACATCGGGTCTTCCTTCTCTAGATGCCAGCCATTCAGTCCATACCATGTGCCATCCTCAAGCTAGCTCATTTAACCTATTTACCTGCGTGTATACTAAAAGTCAGCTACGCTTAGTGAGTTCTAGTTAATCAGGCAA